>NC_141767.1:40314787-40564787 GCF_051362555.1 Lingula anatina
GTGGGCCACTACTGTCTCAATGGCACAGAGTGGAGCACACAGTATGGCTGCCCTACTGGCACCTATAACCCATACACCATGCTGGAGAGAGGAGACCAGTGTACTCCCTGTGATGCTGGGAAGTACTGTGGTACTGTTGGGAGCAATGTTACTCAAGGTATGTGATGTGTACCATCATTATTATATCTTGAATATTCATTTAAAACTGTTTCCTTGAGAGATTAGAATTTAGACAAGTTTGAGGCTTTTTCTACATGCAGCCTTTGGTTGTTGGTATAATGCTTTCATTATTTTGACAGCAACCTGCTTTCATGCTTATTATGTATTGTTCATTGTTTGCGATTTATTAAAAAGGTTATGCTCTTTACATCAGTATAAATGTTGATCCTTTTTAGGTGACTGTACTGCTGGGTACTGGTGTATCAATGGCTCTAGCACTCCAACACCAACAGATGGCGTTAGTGGTCAGTCCTGTCCTGAAGGGAACTACTGCCCCAGGGGAACCCCCAGTCCTGTCCCCTGCCCCATGGGAACTTGGTCTAACAACACTGGCCTTGCCTTGGCCGAGGAATGTCTCCCCTGTGCTGGAGGGTATTACTGTAACCAGACTGGTCTTATGACACCATCAGGTCCATGTGCTGCTGGGTTTTACTGCACGTCCAATTCTACGACACCAACTCCTAACGATGGTGGTACCACGGGAGATCCCTGCACTCTGGGGCACTATTGTCCAGAGGGGACAGCTGTGCCAGTGCCTTGTAGTCCAGGGACGTATATGACACAGACCCAAGCTGAAGCCTGTGACCCATGTCCAGCTGGTCATTACTGTATTACTGGACTGACCCCAGAGACCTGTCCACCAGGGTTCTATTGTCCTGAGGGCACTGGACATGTGTGGCAGTCTTGTCCTGCAGGTAACTTTACCATAGAAAATAACCTTCAAATTTGCAAAGGGTAGATATTCATGGGAAGTATGCGAAACCTCTTTCTGATTACAGAAAAGATATAATTTTTAATGTGAATACTAATTCATTTATTATCTAACTCTCTCTATGTCTCTGTCTGTCTCTCTGTCTCTCTCAAACACTTATTATATATCAAACAAAAAAGAGTCTGTGGTTTTCTCCATTCCATATTAAATTAATTCTTTTTGCATTATCCCCACAGGTACATTTAGCACAGCTCCTGGCCTGGCCAACACCACCCAGTGTACCCAGTGTACAGGTGGCTACTACTGCAGTGAGCCCAATGCCACCACAGTCACTGCAGAGTGTGATGCTGGATACTACTGCACAGAAGGATCAGATACACCTACACCTAATGGTGGTAACACCGGTGTGGCTGGACCATGTCCAGGAGGTCACTACTGTCCAGCTAGGACAGTCACTCCACAAGGCTGCCCAATAGGAAGGTACAGTAACCAGACCCATTTGACTAATGACTCGGCTTGTCAGCTATGTTCATATGGAAAGTACTGTGGTACTGAAGGATTAGCAGAGCCAACTGGGGACTGTTGGGGAGGATTTTACTGTCTCCTTGGAGCTCAGGTCCCCAACAATCCTGTCCTTGATTCCACGGGTGGACCCTGTCCAGCAGGTCACTACTGCCCCAATGGCACTGCGTATCCACTTGGATGTCCAGCAGGCACTTATAACCCAACAACTGGTCTGACTGAATGTATCACCTGCCCAGCTGGCTATTTCTGTCCAGAGAACTCCACTATATACACGGGCAATGATTGTATAGTCGGTCACTACTGCCCCAATGGCACAGCTTACCAAGACCAGTTCCCGTGCCCAAGAGGTTACTATAACAACCAGACAGGCTCAGGTAGCATTGATGACTGTACCCCGTGTGACCCAGGCATGTACTGTGAGGCACAGGGGAACAGTGAGCCCACTGGAGCCTGTGCTGAGGGGTGGTATTGTGTGAGAGGAGCTTGGGATGCACAGCCTACCAATGAGGGGAATGTTACTATTACTAGTAACTGTTTCTTTGAGACCAACTCCACTGGAGGCCAGTGTCAGCCTGGAGAGTTCTGTCCTACTGGTTCTAACCAGCCAGTACCCTGTTCTGCAGGTAAGGCCTAACATTTTAAAATTAGATTTTTTAAAAGTGTGTTTGTGACATAAGATTATTTACTGACTACAATGAACTTTATAAACCTATAATTCTTTTACATATTCATTTACATCTTTGTTTAATTTTTTCACACTTATGAAATATTTTTAAGGAAAAAGGAATCGGTTTATCTCTGCACACTGGAAAATTATTCCTGTGAAAAATTATTTCCTCTGATAATCCTTGTGGTGATTGACTGATCTTCAAAATTGAATCTTATTTACAGGTTACTTCTGCAATGTTTCTGGCCTGGCCAATGTGACCGGTCCCTGTGCTGCAGGCTTCTACTGCACCCTGGGGGCATCACGCCCTGACCCTCAGGATGATGCTACAGGTGGTCAGTGTCCAGGTGGTCACTACTGTCCAGAGGGCACTGGAACCCCTGTGCCCTGTCCACCAGGATACTATACTAACAGTACAGGGAATGAGGATTTCACTGGCTGTAGGCTTTGTACTGCAGGTAATGACTGGAGATGTGAATTTGTATTATCTTCTTACAAAATACTGTTGTAACCTAATGAAAATGAATGTTAAAAATAATTTCCTATTTGGAATCAGACTGTGGCAGTTTTTATGGTCAGTTCCTATGTGGTAAACAGTGAGATTTATATCTTGATTAAATTGATAAGCGATATGATTTTTTTGAGTACTAACTGATTGAGTTTTATTTTCTTGTTTTTAGGCTACTATTGTGAAGACAGTGGAATGCAAGCCCCCACTGCCCAGTGTTCTGCTGGCTTCTATTGTCCAGAAGGTCAAAACAACAGCATGCCCTCTGACTACATATGTACACCTGGTCACTTCTGTGTGGTGGGCAGTGCACTGCCACAGGCGTGTCCTTCAGGAACATATCAAGATGAATTTGGAGGAGTAAGTGAAAAAGTCTGCTTTTGTACTTGAAAATTAATTGGATTGATTTACATGGCATTGAAGCACAAAGCACCCTAGTTAAATGGTTACTGTTTTGAAACTCACTGTGTGAAAGATGCTGCGTGGATACTTAAGCATATTTGACATAATGCAATGATTGTGATGAATTTTTATATTGGATGATTTATACCAGAACCCTGCAACATTTTGTTTATCAAATCGATATGATTAGGAATCTGTGCTTGTAATGCAAATAGATAGGCTCATTCACAATGCTTTCAAAATGGTTGCTTGCATAAATATCATAAATATAACCATCATGTTAACAAATGCCAAATTAGACTTTTCTAAGACTACCAACTGTTAAAATTTCCTTTAAAAGTGTTGGATTAATCAGGTAGTTTGAAATCGGACAGATGTGATTTCTTTGTTTGGATGGCTTATACAGTTTGAATGACTAGCAAGCAGATTATATGTACCATAGTATATCACAGAAAGAGGCATAAAAAGCACAGTTGAAAATCTCATTTGCACACCCAGAATCTGTATTTGCACTAGAATGCTATAATACTAACTTCACGCTTGCTTTGTTTGCTGCAGAGTTCAGTGGTAAGTAATTCCAGGGTTGGCACAAGCTATTCTGTTAATTTACTGTGTCCCATGGCCATTTGTTTTACTTTTTTTACCCTCTCCTGTCTGGTTTTGTGTAGGTGTGGAAGAGCTTGTTATTTTCTAGGATAATCAACTCCATTGTTTTAAATAGTTTCTAAAATAATTTCATTGTGTATGTTTCTGTGACATTGCTGTATTATTTACATGTACATTACCAATAATTATAGAGAATTCATAGTATGTCTTTATGGAAAACTTTTTTTGATATACAACTTTGATATCATTTTCAGTCAAAAGTATTAGACTGAATCTCTATGTTATGAATTTCTGTCAAATTCGTAAACTTTTTTAGTAGTTTTATTCTTCTATTAATGTTGAGTGACTTATTTGTCAATTTCATGTTATAAGTATAATAGGTTTTCTGTGTTCTGTCATTGTCATTTGTTCATTGAAAATGTCCATGGATTCTAACATTTTTTGGTTTAGATAGCATTTATAGTTTAGAAAAGGTTTTGTGTGCACATTAAACATGTTTGTTTGGTTAAACACTTTGTTTTCTATAGTTAATTGATGTTACCACATATTTAACAGACATATTGTAATGTAAGATTTTTGAGATCATTAATGAGATAATACTTGTGTATTTAAAAATGTCATTTTGATTAGTTTGTATTGTTTTTTAAGATATTAGTGTCCAGTTACATATCTCTTTATTGAATTCCCAGGGGCAGTACAAGTTTTCAATGGTTTTTGATACTCTGCCTCCCATTTTCAGAGTGACTGCAAAGGCTGTCCATCTGGCTACTACTGTGATGGAACAATCCAGAATGATACCCACTGTAGCCACGGTGTCCAGAACCCCACCTCATGTCCAACCGGTCACTACTGTCCAAACAACACCAGATATGCCACAGAATACGGCTGCCCTAATGGAACATACAGCAATCTCACCAACCTCCAGACTGCTGGCGACTGCACCCCGTGCACCCCAGGGTATTACTGTGACAGGGAAGGGTTGTCTGCTCCCCAGGGAGAGTGCCATGCTGGGTTTTATTGCACTCTGGAGGCTGTCCACCCTGAGCCCACTGATAACATCACAGGGGCTATTTGTCCACCAGGAGCATATTGTCCTCAGGGATCTCCATCTCCAACCCTGTGTCCACCGGGGACGTACAATCCAACTGAAGGTAACTACCCTGTGACTCACAGGCTCATGTTGTGCTGTTTTGGTCTATGAGCTAATGATTTTTTGAAATGGACATATGTTGTCTCAAATTGAAAGTAAAAAAATTTTGGAAGATTTTCTCTTCATGCCATATTAACACCTTAGAGCTAGCATGCATTTATTATCTTTCTGAAGATACTTTTGAGTGACATTTAACACTTTTGATTCTTAAAAAATTGTTCAAGATTTAGTTCTTATAATTATATAATTAGCATTTGTTGTACATCATTTTTATCAGTCCCATTAACACTTATTATGTCACATTAAAACAACCCAAAAGTATGTTTGAAGCATTCTTTGATTTTATGCAGCATTCAAAATTTAATCTAAGAATGAATCAAAAATATTCAGTATTGGTTTATCTTGTATTCTAGGTCTGGAAGCAGTTGGTCAGTGTACACCATGTGACCCAGGCAAACACTGCCCTGGTTATGGCCGTACTGACACTGCAGGCAACTGTTCTGCTCGATACTACTGTACTGGTAATGCCTCAACTGACCAACCAACTGATGGCACCACTGGTGACCAGTGTCCAGTTGGTCACTACTGTCCATCTGGAACCTCGGCACCAATCCTGTGTGAGCCTGGGACCTATACGGATAATGTGCTTACTGAGGTGTGTCAGTCATGTCCAGCTGGTCACTACTGTATTAATGGCTCACATCCTCAGGCTTGTCCAAGTGGGTTTTATTGTCCAGAAATGACAGGTTATGTATGGCAGCCTTGTCCATCGGGGACATTCAGTAGTGCAACTGGGTTATCAAATGAGACCCAATGTACCCAGTGTACTGGAGGCTTCTACTGTGACACAACAAACCTCACAGCTGAAAGTGGACCTTGTTCTGCAGGGTACTTCTGCAGAAGTGGCTCAGACGATATGACACCTTCGGGATCAGGCAAAGGAGATGCTGGGATATGCCCAGTTGGTCACTACTGTCCAGCGCAGACCCAGGACCCTGTGGCATGTCCAGCTGGGACTTTTAACAACGAGACTGGTCGAAGTGATTTGGGTCATTGCCAAGACTGTCTCCCAGGGTGGTATTGTGATACCCCAGGGCTGGAGTACCCTGTGGGTCAATGTGAACCTGGCTACTACTGCACCCTGGCCTCAAACAGCTCCAGTCCCCCTGTGGTCACTGCCTCTGGTGGTCCCTGTCCAGCTGGAAGTTACTGTCCACTTGGATCACCTCTGCCCATCCAGTGTCCTGCAGGGACATACAGTCCGACTGAAATATCATCTAACTGCACTAACTGTCCAGCTGGGTATTACTGTGAAACTGGCAGCTTTAACATCACAATTTGTCCAAAGGGTAAGAGAGTTATAAATTGTTGTTAGAAAAATTATAAAAAAAGTTTTTCCATAGCTTTGCTGAGATAAAAGTTCCTGTGTATTTTATCAAAGGCAACCTAAGTTTGTTTTCAATAATGTTTAAGATAAACCCCATATTAATTCTGAAGAAATGCAAGTCAATAAGAGACACTGGGTTATCCTTGCTATAAGATATTTATATTTGAGTCCACATCTTTCAGGATACTACTGCCTGGAGTTGACAGAATTTGCCTACCAGTACCCATGTGACAATGGCACCTTCAACAACAACACTGGATCCACAGACCAAAATGCCTGCACCCTGTGTACCCCAGGGTATTACTGCCCCAGAGAAGCCATGCCAGAGCCAGAGGGCCAGTGTGACCAGGGGTGGTACTGCACCCTGGGATCATGGTCCAACCAGCCTAGTGTCCTGGGTAATGATACAGGCTCAGACTGTAACTGCCCAGCCCAGAGTATTGGAGGCATGTGTAAAGCAGGGACCTTCTGCCCCCAGGGGTCATCTCAGCCGACCCCCTGCACCCCAGGGTACTACTGTCTCACAGATGAACTACCAGCTGTATCAGGACCCTGTGCTGCAGGGTTCTATTGCAATGGCAGTACAATCCTTCAACAACCTGTGAATGAAACCACTGGGGATATATGTCCGAAGGGTCACTACTGCCCAGAGGCCAGTGCTTACCCAATAGCCTGCCAGCCTGGAGAATTCTCCAACAACTTTGGCAATCAAAATATCACTAACTGTCAGCCATGTACAGCAGGCCAGTACTGCACAGGTTATGGCCGTGACCTCCCAGATGGTGACTGTGACATTGGTTGGTATTGTCCAGAAGGCATGACTGTTCCTCAACCTCTAGGACAACAGTGCTTAGCTGGACATGCTTGTCCAGTGGGCAGTCCTGACCAGACTGCTTGTTCATCTGGCACATACCAACCAAATGTAGGCCAGGGAGAATGCCTGATGTGTCCAGCTGGCAAATACTGTGACCGCAATGAAGCCATAGCAGAACTGCAGAGTGGAGAGAATGCAACATCACATGGAGTGGTTACTCCGAAGGACTGCCCAGCTGGTTTCTACTGTCCTAATGGCACCCAGACTGCCCGGCAATTCCCTTGTCCTGTTGGAACGTACAGTAACACTACACAGCTGGAGAATGTTACAGAATGTAGAGACTGTCCTGTTGGATTCTATTGCGAGGCAGAGAACATCACCAGCCCCACTGGCCTTTGTACCCCGGGTTTCTACTGTGTCCTGGGTGAAATAACACCAAGTCCACCTAATGTTACAGACCGAGGAGGCCCCTGCCCACAGGGTACTTACTGCACAGAAGGCAGCTCCTGGCCAACACCATGTCCCCAGGGTACTTATGGTGACAGAGACAGACTGCCATCCGAGGCCGATTGTGCTATATGTCCACCAGGGGAGTTCTGTGCCGTGTCGGGCATGATAGCACCAAATGGATCCTGCCTGGCTGGGTTTTACTGTACAAACAGGTCATCAGAGGCCAACCCCTTGGGTCAGGCATATGGAGATGAGTGTCCAGTGGGTCACTACTGTCCAACACACAGCTATATGCCAACACCATGCACAGCTGGAACATACAATCCTGTTGTCCAGAGCACCAATGTCACATCATGTTTACAGTGTGATCCAGGAAAGTTCTGCAACTACTCGGGAGCAGCTAATGTAACAGGGGATTGCTATGCAGGCTTTTACTGTACACTCGGAGCAAGCAACCCAGCCCCAAGAGATGGACTCACAGGAGACATCTGCCCAGCTGGGTCTTACTGCCCAGTGGGGTCCCCTCAGCACTTCCACTGTCTTAACGGCACCTTTACCAACTACACCGGTGCCTCAGAGTGCACCATCTGTCCCGAGGGCTTCCTCTGTGTTAATCGTGACCGAGCTGACCAGTGTCCACCAGGCTACTACTGCCCCGTGGGCACTGGGGCTAACCTGCAGCTGTGTCCAGCTGGGACATATAACCCTGGGTATGGACTGACAGCAGAGAATGAGTGTACTCAGTGTGATGGTGGGAAGTATTGTCAGCACCCTGCTGCTGCAGCTGTGAGTGGGAACTGCTCTGAGGGTTATTACTGTAGGACAGGTGAGTGATGAGCTGTCACCTGGTTCACAATATGAACTATCAGCAAATGGCTTGATAAAGATGTAGATGTCCATTAAAATCTGATACTAGTAAAAGATTACAGGAATGATATAATGTACCACCTGGTGCTTTTTGTGATAAGGACCTGGGTAAAGTTTTAAAAGAAAAAACTACTTTTATTGATGCATGTATCAATACTATGTGGTCAATTTTATTAGGTGTGGACACTGCCACCCCATCTGGCAACCATACTGGTGATGGAGGTATATGTCCAGTTGGTAACTACTGTCCACTTTCTACTGCTGACCCTATACCATGTGAGGCAGGATCCTACAGGTATTTAACCACATATTTTTTTTCAATAAGAATAATTGCTGGCAAGCCTAAAAATAAGAGTCGAAATGGTGTTTTTGAAAAAAAGCAAAGAACTTTATCACTTTTATTTATTATTTTATTATATTAAGTCTTTTAAATTCTTTTCAGAATTGAAAGAATATAGTAAAAAGTGATAAATTGTCTAATTAAATGCATTGCTGCATGTTTCCCCCAGTTTCTTATTTATAATTATAACATTTCATTCCATATCTAGTGACAGTGAGGGTCAGGCCAACTGCACCGTCTGCCCAGGTGGCTACTACTGCCTAGAGAACTCCACAACCTACACAGAACTGTGTCCATCTGGCTATTACTGTCCAGCAGGAACAGGTGCCCCCTATGACTACCCTTGCCCCAAGGGGTCATATAACCCTGTGAATGGAAGCAATGGCCCAGAGGATTGCTTGTCTTGTCCTCCAGGACAGTACTGTCAATGTGAGTGAAGGGAAAGTTTATTTGAATTCTTTGAAATGACATAAAATGCTTTTAAAATATTTGAAATAGATTCTGTACAATGTTATCAGTAATTTTGCGATTCATTTTTATAATGAAGAATTGACTCTGAACTTAGAATATATATATTTTCACTTACATTCTAAACTGCATGATTCAAAAAGTAGAATAGTTTGTACAGATTCAAACAAAAGATTGATGAACAAGCTTTAAGAAAATACTGTTCACTTTACTGAAAAAAAAGGAAATCACCCCTGGATCACAAAGAATGATGTCTGCATAAAGTTTGTTTAAAAAATTGCATAATTGAACATCCAATTTTTTTTGCAGTTGATGGAATGTCAGCTCCCAGTGGTAACTGTACAGAGGGATACTACTGCTCCGGAGGCTCCTACATGGCCGAACCCAATGAATATGGCAATGCCACTAGCCTGTCTGAATGTACCTGCCCACTGGTCAACTACACAGGTGGACGCTGCTGGCCAGGGACATACTGCCCCAGTGGCAGCTGGTACCCTGTGCCCTGTGATGCTGGGTACTACTGTCATAACTATGGCCTAGCTGTGCCTGCAGGCCTGTGTAACGCAGGGTATTACTGTAACGCCAATGCCTCTCAGCCTGACCCACCTTATGCCGTGTGTCTGCCTGGACATTACTGTGAACAGGGGTCAGGGACACCCACTCCATGTCCAGCTGGGACCATGTCGGACACATGGGGAAATGTGAACATCACGGACTGCTTGGTTTGCACCCCTGGCTACTACTGCTCTGGAAATGCCAATACAAATATCACTGGGCCTTGTTCAGCTGGCTACTACTGTCCTGCTGGTCAGTCCACTGCATCGCCTGCTGAGTATAACTGTACCATTGGTCACTATTGTCCTGGAGCTAATGGACAGCCATTAGCATGTCAAGCTGGATTCTATCAGGATGAAGAGGGAATGAGTAGCTGTAAGGACTGCCCAGCTGGAAGGTAAGATATATTGTATGTCTGAACATGTTTCTTTTGAATTGTGTGTACATCTTAATGTAATCTTTCTTTGATTTGTTATTTATTTAAATTGAGATGCTTGTTGAATGCCTGGTTTATGATTGCTTTAGATAGTGGTGATAAGGCTTAGGGTGAATTACCAGAGATTTTAGATCGATCTATCCCCGTGGGGAGTCTCACTAGATTACTGTCAGATAATCCGGCTTAAATGTCCGTCCCGCCTACTACAAGCTGTAAGGGGGTAATTAACTTTCGTGCCCGCTCGGCTGACAGCTATTTAGCGTGAACCCCCCAGGGAGTTAGGTCGATCTAAAGTAGATCGATCTAATCTCTGGGAATGGGGTCTAAGTTTACCTAATAACAAATGTTAACTTTAAATGTGTTTTACTTTTCGAATGTTTGCACATTTTTTTAAGTAACTGTACATCTTTGCTAATTTAGTTACTGCAACCCAGTGGAAGCAGCAGCCTTGTACAATGTGTCCAGTCATGGTGTTGTCACTCCTGTTGACTGTCCAGTCGGTCACTACTGCCCCAACAACACCCAGGCACAAAACCAGTACCCATGTCCAGTGGGCACCTTTGGCAACACAACAAATTTGCACTCTGAGTCCCAGTGTCTGCCCTGCAGTGGAGGATACTATTGTGATGCTCTGGGTAAGCTTGTACCCCTACACTGTAGTGGTCCATAGGCATGGAGTTAAGGGGGGGGCTTAAAATGCCTTTGGTATTTGACTGAAAATAGTCTACTCTAAATCAAAATTTGTTGTAGGTTTCATGCCATTTCTCAAAATGGGTCAACTAAGGGGGTAAAGAGAACCAACTTTGTCCTATTCCTTAAATTGATTTGAATTTGATTCTTTTTTCATCTGAACAACTATTAATTGATGCAATGTGCAATTTTAAAGTGATGCTTTAAACAAGACAGTGAAGTTCATTGGTATAAGGATAATTTTTTTCTGAGTGGATATTGCTGTTGATTGATAGTGACAATTTAATTTGCAGGCCAAGCAGCCCCACGTGACACCTGTGATGCAGGCTATGTCTGTGTCTCTGGAGCCAACAACTCTCGCCCAACAGATGGCAGCACTGGATATGAGTGTCTGCCTGGCTACTACTGCCCAGGAGGGTCAGACCAGGGGATACTGTGTCCACTTGGGACCTTCAGTAACCAGTTTGGACAGGAGAATGTAACAGGGTGCCAGTCTTGTACACTTGGCATGTATTGTGCCACAGAGGGTATGTATGTGTAAAGACATACACGTTACATGTGTATCTATATGCTGAATTCTTTTTACAAAAATGCCCATTGTTTTCCAAAGTAAATATTAAAGCTAATTTTCTAGAGAATACTTTGGATCAAATAAAATTGCAAACTTGAGTACTGATTAAATTTTTCATGGGATAGAATGCACTATTTACCAAAAAAAAAATGTCTAAAATGAAGAAATAGTAAATGTTAAATTTCATTGATCCTTCAATGAAATGTACAGATTTTTTAATCAGATATCACTATTAGACATTATTGGTATAATGTATTTTATTATAGGTCTGACCTCTCCCACTGGAAACTGCACAGCAGGACACTACTGTGTTTCTGGAGCCATTCTGCCCAACCCTGGTAGTAACGAGACATATGGAGGGATGTGCTGGGCTGGTCACTACTGTCCAGAGGGCACTGGTGACCCCATCCCCTGCCCACAGGGGACATTCCTACCTGACGAGGGAAGAAGTGCAGTGGACAACTGCCTGAACTGTACTGGAGGGAAATACTGTGACACCACTGGACAGACAAATGTCACTGGTCAGTATACTGACAGAAGAGTGTCTTCTATTTTTGTTGACCCCTAATTTTTTGCATTCATTTTTTCTTGTTGTTGGAACTTTTTAAATTGCATATATGTATATTCATCCGTGATATAGTTCAAAACAAGTATGTGAATAATTTGATTTTGGAGGGGAATTATATATCAATGACATGCAATATAATGTAGATCATGTATGGTAGCAAATTATTAATCTATGAAATACAATGAAAATTATTCAAACGTTATTGCTATTTTCACCAGTGTACATGTTTCTCTGTTGAATTACTTCACATTCACATTGGGTTTTCCCTTTCAGGTGACTGCACTGCTGGTTACTACTGCAGCAGCAAGTCCAGCAGTGCCACACCCACTGATGGTATCACTGGTCAAGAATGTCCAGCTGGTTATTACTGCCCCACTGGATCTCCTGCCCCCATACCCTGTGATGATGGTAGGTTTGATGTTGAGGAAATTTTAATTTTAGATTTTTTTCACTAAAATTATTGATCTGTTTTTCTGTGGAGATTTAGGAAGGAAACTGTATTTTTTAGCATGAAATTTCTGGCATTGTGTATAAACAGCTCTTTTAAAAAATGAAATATGTCAGAACATTCTACACATTACATTATGATAAATAAACGTGCTTTGTAAGTGTATACATTGATTAAGGGTAACACATCTAACGGGTAATTTTGGGTATTTACCTTTACTGGATATTAATGAATATCATCAATACTTTTTATTAGATTTAAGTAAGTTCAAACACATTGTGTTTGCAAATATATTGAGAATGCTGTAGAATAATCACAAAAACATTCTCATCCAGGCACCTACATGAACCACACCCAAGCTGCTCTCTGTGACGTATGTCCACCACGTTACTACTGCGTCAACAAGGACAGAGTTGACCCCTGTCCTAGGGGCAAGTACTGTCCTGGCAACACTGGCTTTGACTGGGGACTGTGTCCACAGGGAACTTACGGTCCAGTGGAGATGCTGGAGAATGCCACAGAGTGTACACAGTGTGATGGAGGGTACTACTGTAGTGAGACTGGAGCTGTCAACGTGACTGGGCCCTGTTATCCGGGTTATTTCTGCCAGCATGGTGTGAACACGCCTGCACCAAATAATAATAACACTGGCTATGGAGGTGAGCATTTTAACACATAATTATATATACTATGTACATATGCCCCATATATATACATTGTAAATTGGAACTTTAGAATCTTTTTATGTACCTTCAGTGACCTAGCTCTGTATAGATAATTTTATACTCTTTGATTGTTTGTGTGTGTAATTCTCTTAGAAACTTATGATACCCACCACTGATTGCCTTGTAAATTGGTAAACTAGGAGTCAGAATTCTTTGAGTTGTTATTAAAGTTATTTCCCAGCTTTATGCTCATTGAGCCAGACTTAGACATTAACTAGACTTGGCCAATGCCCATTGTGAAATTACAATTCCAGATGGCTGTCCAGCTGGTCACTACTGTCCAGAAGGCTCTAGTGATGCTATTGGCTGTGCAGCAGGGACGTATACCAACATGACCCACCAGGCAACATGTCTGCCATGTGAACCTGGCTACTACTGCACTGCCAGCTCTACCACATACCTGGATCTGCCTTGTCCTACAGGTTTGTAGAGGGGATATTTGGGGGAAAACAGCATTGAAAATGTCTGTTTGTTGGGTGGAGAATACACCTGAGGGCCATTGTATCATTCTATGTATTCTAAGAAAATATAATAGCTGGAATACACATGCTAGCTAATTTTGCTGCTGAAATGTAATAATTACAAAAATTGGATAAATGCCAAGAAGTTGGCATAGGATGAAGTGTATTGATTTTAATATCTATGATTAAGCTGGGACATTATACCTGAGACTGTTGTAATATATAGCTTGCTCTGATTGCTGCTTTTTAGGCTATCATTTATGTTTTTGTAATTTTTTATTTTCAGGAGCCTACTGTCCACAGGGCACAGGGTCTCCGTATCAGTATGAGTGTCCAGCAGGCACCTACAACAACAGAACAATGGCAGACGATGCCTTCGACTGTCTGCCTTGTCCAGGTAAACTGTCTGAAAAAAACTCGAGAGTTATTTAAAAGGATCAGAAGGGAATATGATGTACATAATTTTATTTCAATCTGCCTTCCCCCATCCAAAAAAAAAAGAGGTAGAAGAAAGAATTGTTTTAAATTCACTATTTTGGATAATGATAATGCCTGGACAATTAGTCATTCATATGACACATTTCTCTTGTTACAATGTATTTTGTATACAAAATACCCCTAATTTTATTTTACAGTTGGTATGTGATATAATTATCTAAATAACTTTTCTAGCTGGTCTGTATTGTGCTGGTGATGGTCTGGCTGAACCAAGTGGTGAATGTGCCCCAGGCTGGTTCTGCAGTCGTGGTGCCTTCTCCTCCAAACCTACACCATATGTGAACACCACTGATGACTACAGTGTGAATGGGTCCTGCCCTATCTACTCTCTCAACGAGACTGGAGGAATATGTACACCAGGTGGGGCTTGGTTCATTGTTTTTGACTGTTGTTGAATGAACAAAATTTTGAGCAGACATGCTGTTTTATAATGGTTAGAATTTTGTAACATGTATGGAATTGTGTATGTGAATGAAATATTTGCATTTGGAGACAAGCATATAAAATGGAGTTGATGTTTTTTGCAGCAACCTTTGTACTAGATAAAAATCTTGCAGGATTATAAAACGGCATTGCTATAGATCTAAAGTGGATAATGAAGGAATCCACAACTATTTCAGAATTGTATGTAAAAACTTGATCAACTATAAATAATATGCCCAGAAGTGCAAATAATAATTTTTTTGTATGAAAGAAGAGTGTATAGGTGTAACCATGTATGTGCCATTGGATGATTAATCATAAGAAGCATTTATTGATCTCATTCACCAATTCCAGGCAATTACTGTCCCAACGGGTCTTCCCAAGCAATCCCATGTCCTCCAGGCCAGTACTGTGATGTGTATGCTCTGGCCAGTCCAGCTGGAGACTGTAGAGAGGGCTACTTCTGTAATGGCAGCTCTGTGGTAGAGAACCCAGTGGAGTGTGCTAAAGGTCACTACTGTCCAACTGGGACCACTATCCAGCGGGCCTGTCCAGCTGGGACATTTGCAAGTATGTCATTGTTGATATTGTTATGTTATATTTATGTGTAAACAATCTGTTGCGACCAATTTTTGGTAGTGCCATATACCTTAAAAACGTGAAATGTTAAACAAATTCATTTTACTTATTGCATATATTGCACATCACTAATATGCATATTCATTCATTTGCGACAGTGTATGAAGATTGAAGAAGTATTTTACTCTTTTTGTTAAGTTCCAACACCTCAGTTGAGGCATTTGGTTCAGTCTTCTCCATTCAGAAAAATTAACATTTTTCCATGTTTGCTTCCAGATCGTACGGGTGGCATCAACATCACTGACTGTGAGCAGTGCACACCAGGCTATTATTGTGAAACATACGGGGCTGACCTACCCACTGGACTGTGTGACCCAGGCTTCTACTGTCCAGGTGGTCAAGACACCATCCGACCCATGGACTTGGTCTGTAGTCCCGGTCACTTCTGTCTCCAAGGCAGCTGGAACCAGACTGGCTGTCCATCTGGCTACTACCAGGCCAACTGGCAGAGCTCTGACTGTGATATATGTCCAAAGGGATACTACTGCAGGGCTATTGGTAAGTGTGGGCTACATTAATTATTTTACAGGATTCTACTGTACTGAAAACTGCTTTTGAGTGAATTTCATTCATCTAATTTGCTAAAACTCAATTGACAGGCATGTATAGAAAAGTTGCAGTTCTTGTAGAAATATTAAGCATAAACCCATTTCTCTGTAGAAAATGTTAATTTACAGTGCTGAATTTGAAACCTAATAGCATAATTATTCAGTGTATTGTAGTCATTGTTGTTACCATTTTAGGTGACTATGAGGTTCTAGACACAGACAACAGTACCTCATATGGCAACTTCAGCAGCCGTTACCGTAGCTACAGGGGCGTGTCTGTCCCCACCATCTGTCCAGCTGGATCCTACTGCCCACTGGGCACTAAGCATGACGTAGAGTACCTGTGTCCAGCTGGTACCTATAGCAACAAGACTGGACTGTCCAACAGCACCCAGTGTACACCTTGTGATGCTGGCATGTTCTGCCTGGGAGAAGGTATGATGGATGTGATTTTTAGAAAAATTAAAAAGTGTATGAATTGCTGATAAATCATTGGTTATCAAATCTTGGTGTAATTGGTAAGAAAAGATAATATTTTAAATTTGTAAATAAGGATGATATGTAAACTTTGTAAATTTTAAGAATTAATGCTTTTTGACATATGGAACACTTTGCCTCACAAGAACCTGGTATCAATTTATATGATGAGATGATGAAATAGATGTATAAGTTTGTGTAAACCAGTCTTTGACCAATGAACCAAATCTCAGTCTTTTGTTTGACTTTTTTTCTAGGTAACACAGCTCCCACAGGCCCTTGTTCACCACGCCACTACTGTACCTTGGGTGCTTCCACCTCGACACCAACAGATGGCGTTACTGGTGACACATGCCCTGCAGGACGCTACTGCTTAGAAGGCAGTATCACAGGTGATGGTTGTCCAGTGGGGACCTTCAGTAACGTGACTGGCTTGGCTAATAGTAGTGAGTGCCAAGCATGCACACCCGGATATTACTGCGGACGTACAGGACTGACTGAGGAATCAGGGACATGCTGGGCAGGTGTGTGCAAGCTTTGTGTTGTCACTTTGGGTTTTTAGGAATCATTTTGGTAATCGTTGAAAAGTATTTAAAGACATACAAAGAATGAGTTTTTAAATAGATTTATGCTTTAAAAGGGAATTAAACCAAGATAAAATGTAAGCTAATTCCAATTTGTATTTTATATTTTCAAAAATAAAAGTGATGCATTTCTATTTATTCTCTGCTAATATTTTGTAAAACATGACATTCTGCATTATAAAAGGACATGACACATTTGATTAACATTGGTTAACACTGGTTAAACCTGTGATTCTAGGTTTCTATTGCACTGGTGGCTCCATTGAACCAGACCCAGTAGGACAGAGTTATGGAGACGGATGTCCTGCTGGTAACTACTGTCCTAATGGAACATACACTCCCAACAGGTGTCCACCTGGAACCATGCTGGACATTGGCAATATGCAGGACATCACAGACTGTGTGCCTTGTAGTGCAGGTATGTGAATGGAATATAGTCATATGTATGCATATTATATACATGTGAAAATGTATGTGTTAAAATCAATATACACAAGTGCATATGTGAAATTGTGTTTGCATATTTTGAGAAAGCTGAACAAATGACATGATATTTAACATTAAGAAAAAAATGATCGTTGATGTGTGAATATCACAACCTAAAGAAGGAACAATGTGTTATTTGAAATAAATTATACTGAGATGTTTTTTTCTCCCAGGTTACTACTGTGAGAGTTGGGGTATGACAAACGTGACAGCACCGTGCTCTGCTGGCTTCTACTGCATGCGTGGGGCTAACAACTCTGCCCCAATGGATGGAACTACTGGTAAAATAAATTGATATTTTTACTATAAAATCCAACTGATAGATATCTTGATTGACTTGAGAATGATGTACCTCGAAAATAGATTCATCTGTGACTCATTTTGTTCTTTTTGACCTAGCTTTGTAACAACTCCAAAGATTTGAACTATTTTCAAAGTGTTCATATGACACAAAAAGAAAATAAGCAGGTGCATAAACCGGCTGGATATAAATTTATAAAACAGAAAATATTATCAAAGTGATAAAATATGGGGAAAATGCTATGTAATAGATGGAGGGAAATTTAAGGAAATGCAACCAGGATCTTTAAGTTACCTGTTTGATTACTCAGTATTCTTTATTGACCATAATTGATAAAGATTTGGAAAAAAGTAAGATTGTAAAAAATTCTGCATTGTTTTGACATTGACGTATTTTGTTTTACTGATAACAATGTTTTCTTTTATCCAGGTGACATCTGCCCAGCTGGAGCTTACTGTGAGCTAGGGTCTGCCATTTACTCTCACTGTCCAAACGGTACCTATACGAACCACACTGGGGCCTCTGTGTGTGCCATCTGCCCACAGGGCCACTACTGTGTGAACAGGGACAGGGCAGACCCATGCACACAGGGCTACTTCTGTCCTGAGGGGACTGGAGCTGACCTACAGCCCTGCCCCCTGGGGACCTTTGGGAACACTACAGGGTTAGGAAGTGTGGATCAGTGTACCCCGTGTACCGGAGGGTACTACTGTGGAACTCCAGGGTCACCTGACCCAGACGGTCAGTGTGACCCAGGGTATTATTGTGAGTCAGGTGTGGACACTGCCACGCCCACTAATGGAACACATACAGGCACAGGTGACCTTTGTCCAGTTGGTCATCATTGTCCAAGAGGATCTGCTGTACCTACACCATGTGCTCCAGGAACATATAATTCTGATGAAGGTGAATTGTTTGTATTTTTATTTATGTGCTTGTTTGAACAAAGTATGTGCTCAAATTATATCATTACTGTCAGTGCACTAAAGGTATTATCTTTCTTTTTTGACCTGGTCAAAAATTATTACCTTTGAACATTTATTCTCTCTCATATTTTTGAACTGAATGATTAGTTATTTACTCATACGATGTATTGGTATTTGCTTTACAATGGTTTTACCTTCTGTTCTTCACAGGACGTGCCACTTGCCTGACCTGTCCAGCTGGCTACTTCTGCCTCAGCAACACCAGTGATCCCTTCATCAGCCCATGTCCAGTTGGTCACTACTGTCCAGCTGGGACAGCCTATGACACCGAGAATCCCTGTCCAGCTGGGACATACAATCCAAACACCATGCAGACCAATTCTTCGTCCTGTGACTCGTGTCCACCTGGTCAGTACTGCCAGAGTGCTGGACAGAGTGCCCCCACTGGGAACTGTAGTGCTGGCTGGTTCTGTACTGGAGGAGCTATAGCATCACAGCCTATAGTTCTGGGTAAGATATTAAAGAAATAATTGCATTTGGAATTCTGCTTATTATTTTACTTGTTCTGTTTTATGCACAAGCAAACACACACTTTCTTTCTTTGATCTTTATGTATTGATGTACAACGTATATGTTTTTTAGTGAAGTATTCATTAATACCTATTATTCATAGCTGTCCTGCTAAAATGATATGTTAGAATCCTTCTGAACTTTAAATGGTTATTAAATATACCCACAGCAAACCAGTGGCAGCCACTGGTTAAACATTATAATTTTTTCCAGGTAATTTCACAGACATCAATGTGTGTTCCTGCCCAGAGTATAACTACACAGGAGGAAGATGTCAGCCAGGCACATACTGCCCCAGTGGTTCTTCAGCTCCTGTACAATGTACTTCCGGGTCCTACTGTGACAACTATGAGCTGCCAACTCCCACAGGTAAGTAGACTCATAATTATCCCATGAGAGAATGACCTGCTTCACAAAATGGCTCGTGTTTTTGGGTTTGGCTTAGACTGGCCAAACCTGGATACCCAGCAATGCAAGTAGTCCGCATAAATGCAGTTGAAACACCTGAGTTTGTTATTGCCACGACTGGGAGTAAAAATGTATTATCAGAGTCAAATTTCTCTGTCATAGATGTAAGAATCCTTATCAGTCATTAATTAATCAGTTAAATCATTTATTTATTTCAGGTCTCTGTTCAGCTGGTTACTACTGTCCTGGTGGTAACAAGGTACAGAATCCAACACAATATTTGTGTACCGAGGGCGCATACTGTGAACAAGGATCACCTCTGCCAACACCTTGTCCAAACGGGACTTTCTCCAACACCACTGGGAATGTGGAACTGGCCAATTGTCTGAATTGTACTCCAGGTAAATTGTGATAGAGATAGAGTTTATTACAAGGTTGATGTAGACTATATGCCTTTTTAACATTGTAATTGTATCAGTACATGGGAATATTTAATATTGATATACAACAATATAAAAATGAATGAAAAAATGTGAAAGGGCACTATATCATAAGCTAAATGGTTTCACATGACATCCTATAAAGTCTCCTGTAATTAATAATTATCTCACCAGGATGTTTTAGAAATGATATCTAAAAAAAAATGAGTTTCTGTCATCAAAAAAATTAGCTTCTAATGTTATGTAAATTATATTTATAATTTTCATCATATTTATCCTCTTTCCCCAGGATACTACTGTAATGGTGTAGGACTGACCAGCGTGTCTGGACCTTGTGCCGATGGTTTCTACTGTCCAGGTGGCCAAAGTACAGCCACACCAGATGAGTTCAGATGTCCACAAGGATCAGAATGTCCATCTGGCAGCCCATCACCAGTTATTTGTCAGAGAGGTAAAATTTTGTCTTATTACACTGAACTTGTATACACAATCAGTACAATTTCTGTTGTTTTCTTTGTGTTTAAGGAAAACTGTCCTATGTTCTATGTATTTTATTAGGAGAATGTCTTTCCATTCAATTTATCCATTGTATCAAAAATAAGATAAACAAATGTGTAAATATGTAAATAAATAAATAAATAAATAAATAGTGGAAATATAGTTTTAGATATGCAACAAATTTATCTAATGAGCATATTTCCCCAGGATTCTTCCAAAGCAATGAAGCCCAACCATCCTGTGATGTGTGTCCATCCGGCATGTATTGTGACCCCCATGAACTGGGCAATGTGACCGGCGTGGTGACCCCTGTTGTGTGTCCAGCTGGCTACTTCTGCCCCAACAACACTCAGTATGCCACCCAGAATCCTTGTGCCCCTGGATCTTTTAGTAACAACACTGGGCTGGCCGCACAGGGTGAGTGATAACAATGATGATAGATGACAAAGTGGATAGTAACTGTTGTAAAGCCTGGAAAAGTAATACTTTCAGTGCTGTAGGCTTTCTTACTGCAGCTGAAGTATTGATAAAACTTACAACCTACCCCCTGCCCCCACATGGACTACAACCTGATCTGTAGTGTGACACTATTTTGTTGAATATACTGATAAGTGTATTGCCATCAGAACATTTCTCAATATATGTAGGTCTGATGAACAACAATATAACCTTTAATTATTATGAACATTATCAACAATTATATTAACTTTAATTATTATGATATAAATATTTCCTTAAAAAATAGCAATATTTGTCTGGAATTTATAATTTATTTCTCTCCACAGCTGACTGCAGTGACTGCACACCTGGGATGTACTGTGGTACAGCAGGCCTCACAGAGCCCACTGCACAGTGCCAGGCTGGCTATTTCTGTAGTGGCCGGGCCAGTACTGCCACACCTACAGATGGCGCCACAGGTGACATCTGTCCTCAGGGATTGTATTGTCCTCAGGGATCTAGTGTGGGTGAGTTGACTACAGTGGCTCATATTTATACTGTTCAATGTATTAGCTCAGTGAATAAGAGAAAGAAATGAAAAAAATTGTATTGATTTGCTAGCACTCTGTTTGAAGATCAGTCACTAGGTGTTTCCTGGTAAATTCTTAAATTAAAGTGACTTATTTAAAAAAAGAAGACTGAAATACCTATTGTCCAAATGAAAGTCCTCGTTTGTAACCTAAACTTGACATTTACTAAAGCTGTCATGATCTGTTCCTCAGGTGTCAACTGCCCAATAGGTCGCTATGGCAACCAGACAGGTCTAACTACATCTACAGAATGTACCCTGTGTGACCCGGGCTGGTACTGTCCTACACCTGGCCTCACTGCCTCCTGGGGAGAGTGTACTGCAGGGCACTATTGTGAGCTGGGGGCCACAGCAGCCAGCCCAAGGAATGCAACCTGGGGCTACCTGTGTCCTGTGGGTCACTACTGTCCACAGGGTATACCTACACCAACCCCATGCCCACAAGGGACATACCAACCTTCTCCTGATGGTAAGGGCTGTGCTTGGACAATACTGTTCACTGCACATTTCTTTTTTTCTCATAACTATTTAAAATTCATTTTTGAAGTTATTGGGATATAATTATGCTGACAAAAAGTTTATTTTTATACTTTGACTTTTGAATTATTGATGATCTTACAGTATTTTTTATATCATGTTAGAATTATTATCATGCTTCTAGAATAAAATTTTATTTGTCGATTAATTCATTTAGACTTTCTGGATGTTAAATATTCTGACAAACACACACCAGAAATGATGTATTTTTATAAGTGTATTATGAAATAATCATTTTGACTATCCTATTTAATATATTTTAGGTAAAGCCAATGTGACTGACTGCCTAGCCTGTGATGCAGGTTACTACTGCCAAGTGTCTGGAAGTGAAAATGTCACCAATCAGTGTAGTCCAGGTTATTACTGCCAGGGCGGCGCCAGCGTCTCCACTCCCACAGGTAAATTTACTTACAAATATTTACAAGCTTTTGAGATAATTAGATTAGAATCTGATAGTGTTACCATCATTGGCAAATTAAATTAGGAGACTTACAATTCATAAAAAAATAATAAAACTAAATGGTCTTTGATATTACATATGCATCTTCAAGGGCCTTGTTTCTTTTCTTCCCCCACCAGATGGTGTGACTGGAGACATCTGTCCAGCAGGACACTACTGCCCTCTAGGGTCAGGCTCACCAACCCCCTGTGCCAATGCCACTTACATGAACCATACTGGGGCATCAGAATGCTACCCATGTCCAGCTGGTCACTACTGTGTTAATAGAGACAGAGCTGACCCCTGTCCACAAGGGTTCTACTGTCCACCCAGCACTGGTGCTGATATACAGCCATGTCCAGTTGGTGAGTTTTATTCTTGTTAAAGAAGCCAATGAAATTTTGCTGATTTGTTTGTGTGTTAGTTATTCTTTTCAAAACTTGAAGCAGCTGTTAGTTGTTGCTGTGTAGGAAAAAATGTTCACACGTTATGCATTGATTAACCTCGAAAGAAGTTGAGGTAGATTTTTGAAGAAATCACAAAAGTTTATGTCAGAATGTATGTAGTATTTAAGTGTATTCTAAAATTATGTATGGGATGTTCTTGTGAACATCTATAAATATTTTTATTCTGAAGTGCAAATAAACATATTCTTGTCTTATATTAGGAACATACGGTGCCACCATCATGCTTGCAAATGAAACAGACTGCAACCCTTGCACTGGTGGTTTCTACTGTGCCACTCCAGGTCTCCCTGCACCCACTGCTGCCTGTGATGCTGGGTTTTACTGTACTTCAGGTAGGGTAGATCAATATTGAAGATATTTTTGATATAATGCAAATCGATTATTTAAAAAAGTTTGAAGCAATCAAAGCATCCTTTTAGATTTATACGGGTTTGTTGCAGGTAGCTGAAAATGATTTAAAATGCCTATAGAGTGCACTGTATTTGATGAAACAAAAGCTGTTGGATCATATGCTTTTGACATAAACAGTAACAAAAAACAAGTCCGTAATACAATTACTACACTTAATATTTTGCCATGACACAGTTGTAATCAGGATATTGTATTGCACCATCTTAAAGACTCACCTCTTTTTATCATCCCAGGAGTGAACATCTCTGCTCCTCAAGATGGTGTCCCTTACACGGGACAGGGTGGACTCTGTCCCATGGGATCTGACTGTCCCGGTGGCTCTGCCTATCCCACCATCTGTAGGGCTGGGACATACACCAACCAGACTGGGACAGCTGCTTGTGATACCTGTCCTGAAGGTAAAATAGTTTTATTAGTCTAAGAATAAGAATGGAATTTTATATAGAATCAATTTGGCAGAGACAATTTATGCCTTGAAGTTTCCTACAGCACTTCTCAAAATAATTCAAGTAATTTGAAATATATATATTATATATTTTGAGTGATGGATTGCACATTGCAAGGGGTAAATGTGCACTCTGTGGTTTGTGTGTGAAGATGCCAAATATGGATATTTAGAACAAGACACTATGGATTTTGTAGGATAAATCACCTGTTTTACTATTTAAGAACTGGCAAAAGTGATACCTTTTTTCATTTATATTTATCTAGGTTTCTTCTGTGTGAATGAGACTATCAACCCAGAGATGTGTCCAGCTGGTCACTACTGTCCAGCAGGCACAGAGTTTGATGTCCAGTACCCATGTCCTGCTGGCACTTTCAACAATGACACAGGTCAGTGAATTTGAATTTATTTTGAGAAATATTAGTAGCAATTATAGAGTGATATGATTTTTACAAAAATACAGGTCTAAGGAGGCAAGAATTTCTTTAAATACTTTTCGATGAATGGTGTATTGCTGAGAAAGTAGGGTTATATTTATAAATGAAGAATATTAAGATGTTGTTTGGTGCAAGTCCCTTTCATGAAGTATAACTGTCACTTCATTTATCAAAGACAAGGTTTATGTCTACTGTAAAGCATTTGGGCATCTTTTCAACATCTGCCCAAAACAAACACCATGACTCACATTCTTGTTATCTTCTAGGGGCCAGTAACTTGACCAACTGTGTCCAGTGTTCCCCAGGGTGGTACTGTCATGGCACAGGGAATGTAGTGCCCACTGGTCAGTGTGATGCTGGCTTTTACTGTCCAGGAGGGTCATACCAGCAAAGACCATTCGACTCTGGAGTACTGGTCAATGTTTCAGGATCTCTACAGTAAGTGCTAGTTACATAATATGTCATTGATAAATCTTCAGAAATTTTATATTGAAATAATAATGGAACCTATATCAATAGAAGTTGGAATGTTAAAATAACAGAATTAGGTTTAGGTTAATTTAGTAAAATGCCTATAAATTATATGATGTGCTACGTACAATACCTTTATAAAGAGTGTTAGGGTAATTAACAACAACAACAATTACCAATAACAATGTAGAAAAACTTAACATACATTGACTGTTTCTTTTAGACGGGTTAATTATTATTATTTTTATTTTATTTATTTTTATTTTTTTTTTTTGAATGAATATTGTGATTATATACAAAAGTAGAGAGTGCAAGAAAATGTAAAATATTGAAAGATTGGTTGCCAATTAGTAGTACTATTGTGACCTGAATGTAATTAATGTCTCATTTTAGGAGTCTCTTCTCCAATGACACCTGTACACCAACCTGGGACTGTGTCTGTCCATCTTTCCTAATGACCACTGGTGGTGTGTGTCCAATTGGCTACTACTGTCCACGGGGCTCAGCCAACCCACTGCCTTGTGATGGCGGGAAATACTGTGAGAGTCCAGGACTAGCCGAACCTACAGGTGAGATTTTAACTACTTCCTAATGGACTACCTTATTGTCTGTGTATGAAGCAGACTTTTCTTGCTTTATTGTTCTACCTGCATAGACAAGGTAAGATAAATACACAGTCTTACATATATTTGAGTAAAGAAATACACAAGTTATTAAATTTAGTTTCAACTTCAAATAATTCTTTATAATTATTATTTTCTTGCTAGTTCTTGCTTTCTTATTTTGAAAGTCAACAGTAAACTTTTAATGTAATTTAAAAGAAAAAAAAATTCATATCACTATACTGTTCCCATGTTCAGGTAACTGCAGTGCTGGCTGGTATTGTAACCACACTAGTTCAGTACCTGACCAGCATATCTGTCCATCTGGTCACTACTGCACAGTGGGCACTGCTGTCCCAGAGCCCTGTCCATCTGGAACGTACAATAATGCCACCAATGGCGATGAACTGACCGACTGCACCAACTGTACTGCTGGGATGTTTTGTCAAGGTGGGATTTAGTTGATTAATGTTGATAAACATTTAACATGATTAGATATAGGAAATATGCCCTTAATGCTGGAGTGGTATTCATTCTGCAAAATTTGATTTGTGAGGCATGTTGAATTTAGTTAAATCTCAGTGAACAATGTAGGTAACAACAGACTGGTTTATAGATATCGATCAAATTGGGTTTCTATATTGAATGATTTTTAATTGTTCATCTTAAATGGTAATGTCAAAGGATGCATTTATTATAATTTCAAATTAATTGTGTAAAGGCATTTGTATTTAACAACAATAAAACATTTACCTTTGCAACTTGAATGAAGAAAAAATTCAAATGACAAAAATGTGGTTTTCCCAGGTGATGGCAACTCCTTCCCTGATGGCCAGTGTGACCCAGGATACTACTGTCCAGGTGGTCAAGACACATCCAGTCCCACTGACCGGCTCTGTTGGATGGGCAGCTACTGTCCAGTGGGGTCACAATGGCCAGTGCTCTGTCCTAATGGCACATACCAGCACAATGAGGGCAGAGATGACTGTATTGTATGTCCTGAGGGATACTATTGTGATCCAAATGGAGGTGAGAGGAAGATTTTTTTATTAATGGTTTTGACTTGATTTGATTTGGATAAGTATGAGTTTTGAAACAGTTATTTTATTGAAAAGTAATTCATTTTCATATTTTACTTTAACCATGGTATTTTTAAAGGAATTTTTACATAGTTGTGTCACAGTCACAATGTTGATAATGACCTACTACCTTTAACGTATAGTCTGACTTAAAAGGAGCTAAAATGTTACTGTATATTTTTTAATAAAAGGTATGGATCAAGTCTTGCCTAATGCTTTTTAATGTGATAAAATTTTATTTTAATCATCATGATGACATTTTTATTGTAACAGCTGCAGGATGTACAGTCCTTGTTAATATATTATCCTCATATAATTCTGTTAAAAATTTCAGGCAATAACACAGTTATTGATGGTAATTTAAGTGTTCTATCCACAGTTGATGGGTTATTTTTGCACCTTTATTGAACACTGACTATTGCATCCCAAGTGGACACATTGATTATGTGTACAGGGCACTTGGAATGCAATTTGTTAAGTGGTCCATTTGTTGTTTCTTGATATTGCATGCAATTTCACTGCATGTATTGCTTGATCTTCTTTTCTCCTAAATTGCTTGAAACCCACAGTATATCTTGAGTGTTTAGTGTGTGTGTGTGTGTGTGTGTGTGTGTGTGTGTGTGTGTGTGTGTGTGTGTGTGTGTGTGTGTGTGTGTGTGTGTGTGTGTGTGTGTGTGTGTGTGTGTGTGTGTTTGTTTTGATCCTGTTAGTCTGCCATAACTACACAAATTGTTCCTGGTCTAATAATTGTAATTGGAAATATATTTTCGATACAAAAAAATGGCAGGATACAACAGTGCATTTATGACTGATTTATGATGTGGATTTAAGTTATAACCAGATCTAGCTTATAATTTTTGCTGTCTCCCTCCCACTTCTTGTTTCTCCCCACTGTTAGGTTATGATGTACATTGCAGCACTGCACCAAGCAAACTTTGTCTTCTTTACCAATACTGCACACCCCAATACTGCACAGCACCAAACAAATTCTGTGTGCAACTTTTGAATAGTGAAAACCTTTTGCACCAATTTTCTTAGAGTGAATATCCTATGGTTTCTCTGCACCGTGTATAATCCAAGAGTTGCATTCTTTTTACTTTTTTTTTCATTCACTGCATGCATAAAGACGAATCTGTGTACAGTATATAATGGTTGCTTAATATTTAATTTATTCTTGAGTTCAGCATGCACAAACCTGAAAAGTTTTGCTACATTCACATTTCCTTACGCATGTCTCATTTTTTAGTTAAATTGTGTATGCCAGTCCATTTTATATATAGTCAGTCAGATTTCAGAATGCTATGACCACTTGTCTGGTTGATTTTTAAGAAAAAACTATTTTCACCTGCATAGATTGATCAAACAATTAATGAAATCATTACCAGTGCATGAATTTTATTTATTAGAACTAGTAAACCTTTGATTACATGCAATCATTGCTGCCCATTGCATGGTTACCATGTCAAATCATTTCTGAGTTTGATAGCCATTTGCTTTAATTTTTGTCGCACTACCACATTTTTTTCATCCAACATTTCACTCTTTCCAGGTCACCCAGTTGTGAACCCAACAGAATGTCCAACTGGTCATTACTGTCCACTGGGCACCACTTTGGCCAGAAGTAACCCATGTCCAGCTGGCACCTATGTGACCGTCACCCAGTCCATTGGTGTAGAGAACTGTACAGCTTGTGATGCTGGCTCGTATTGTGAGATTGAGGGACTATCAGCGCCATCTGGACTTTGTCATGCAGGATATTACTGTACTGGAGGAGCAGATAGTGCAGCACCCATCAATCACTTGGTCAGTTGGCAAGGACTCATGAGGGGACTCATTACTCTCATTTTGTTTTGCTAATTATTAATTTTTTCAGGAAATGCTTCACTTGCTTTGGAATACATTTTACTTTTACTTTTCCACCTATCGTGATTAATTTAGTTGAAAATTTACTTCTGAGGTCAATTTTGGGTCAAAAAATATTTGTTGCCTTTTAATTTGAAATATTTATATTAGTTAATCCTTTTTATGGTTACGGCTTAAGAGTCTTAAACTGTCTAATGATAATCAACTTGAATTTATACCCAAGATAATAAATTATGACATTACTAATTTAGGTGAATGATTTCATAATTCTTATCTTGAATTTTCGTAATATTCTAATTTTCAATCTATTTGTTTAACAGGTGGATATCAGCAGTGCCAACTTTACAGGCAATGACATATGCCCAGCTGGTTACTACTGCCCTAATGGCACTGTGTACCCTGTGGCTTGTCCTCTAGGAACCTCCTCTACAGTGCAGGGGTTGACCAATGCAACAGAATGTGAGCTGTGTCCTGCAGGGCGCTACTGTAGTGAGATGGCTTACACCGCTGGAAATAATGCTCCTATGTGTGATCCTGGGTAAAAAAAAGAGCACATTTTTTATGAAAAGTTTGATACCGCTTTCTTTGCTTTTAGATATTTTTCATTGTTGTTTTAGTATTGTTTTATTGATTTTTCAGTTTTGATTCCTTACGATAATTCCTTTTCTATAGACCAGAAAATAAGTGACTATTCATTGAGGATCATGCCACAGATAGAGACATTTTAGAAATTATAAAACACATATAATTTGATCAGTAAAAGAAAACAAAGACTTGTGATCAAAAGAAAAAAAAAGAAAGAGAAAACAAAGAAAAATACCTGTTAGTGACTAAAAGGAAATGACCTAAATAACGTTATATATTATAATTCAACTTCCAGCTACGTATGCTTACGAGGCAGTTCCACCCCTACTCCCCTAGATGGTGTAGTCGGCTACGTCTGTCCACCAGGGTTCTACTGTCCAGAGGGCTCTAGTGTAGAGCTGGGCTGTGGTGTGGGTACATACCAGCCTAACTCTGGCCAGGCTAACTGCACCATATGTCCTGCTGGCTGGATGTGTGACAAACACAATATGACCACACCCGAACCCTGCAAGTCTGGTGAGCTTGTGTGTGATGAATAGCATCTTGTATTTGGGGATTATCAGACATTCAATTGAGATAATAGATAATTGTGATTATTGTTTTTCAGTATTTAACTGGTTGTGTTCATAAAAGTCAGCTTGTGTGGATGCTTAAAATTCTTGACTGTCAATTTTGTAGTCATTGTTATGAGAACACTATGTGTAGTGCCATTTTTTGCATATAATAAGGGTTTTGATTCATATTTAGGTTAATTCAGTTCCTTATACAAAATTGGTATTAAACCATTGGAAATTTCTGTCCCTGGTTGTAGTCAACCACAATAATATAGGCCTTCAGTGTGTGTTATGAAACTTTTTCCACAGGAGAGTATATTTTATCTGTTCAGGTCACTACTGTCCAGAGGGCAATACTTCCCAGCCATGTCCACCAGGGACTTACAACAATGGCACTGGCCTGAGCAGTGCCAGTGACTGCCCCTACTGTCCACCTGGCATGCACTGTATGGGATATGGTAACTCTTTCCCAACAGGTATGGGACACTGTGAAGTAGATTATTTATTTATTTATTTTGTTTGTTTATTTATTTATTTATTCAACAGAGTTCACAGTTACTGTATTAGGTGTAATGAAGGTAATACACTTTTATTACTAAATTTATTTATTTATTATTTTATTTATTTATTGACCAGATTTATTAAGTGAAGTAGGTTTAATGAACTCAATACAGTGTTACGACTTCATTTGATTTGTTGCAGGTCTATGTCAAGAAGGTTACTACTGTCAGGGAGGTGCCAGTACCAGCACACCCTCACCATCTGTCCTGTTCCCCATGAATGACCTGTGTCCACCTGGCTATTACTGTCCTGAAGGAACAGGAGCACCAGTGGAGTGTCCATCTGGAACACTCAGGAATGTCACAGGTAAAACTACTGACTTTTGAATGATATGCTATGACAGGGAATCAATGTAGTGGCTTAGATCACTTGATGAAATAATGAACAATGTGGCAATGGTGTTTTGCGGGAAATCATATTGGTATTGGCTATATGAATATTCCACTTAATTAGTGTTGTAGCATAAGTAAGCCATTAACAAAATAAGTTTCTTTTGATATGGGGCATTGTTCAACATTTTCTTTTTTATTAGGAGGTAGATCAGAAGCTGACTGTGCCCCGTGCACCGCAGGCTACTATTGTGCAAACCCAGGGTTGAGTTCTCCAACAGGACAGTGTGCTGCAGGGTACTACTGCCCACCAAATCAAACCACCACCTCAGCCTCGCCCACAGAAACAGGGTGCCCAATTAATAACTACTGCCCAATTGGGTCTCCTGACCCCATCCCATGTCCTCGAGCCCAGAGTCAGCCCAATGTCCGCCAGGCTTCATGTGAAAAATGTCGAGCTGGGTATTACTGCCAGGGTGTCAATGAGTTCATCTGTCCACCTCACCATTATTGTCCTGAAGGTAAGATTTTTGTTTTGTTGTACCCTTTTTTTTCTCTCAGTTACTCTTAATGTATCTGTATGTATTCTGAAAAATGTTTTAAAATCCTTTTTAAATATAAGAATAATTGGATTAGTATCAGAAAAGAGAAAATATACTTATCGTTAGCTGCATGACTACATAACAATATTATTGTTTCACTTGAATATTTGATTCTTAGATTTTTGGGGCTTTGTATTTTGAAATTTTAACAGGTATCTCACAAATATGTGCTGTCTAGTTGTTTACTACACTTTTGTTACATTTGGCATATTGGGAATTTATTGCAATGATTTATGTGTGAAGAAAAATCCAAAGCAAGATGCTAAATGTTCATAAAAGTGTTACTGTTATTTTCAGGAACCTTTAACCCCTATATCTGCCCCAATGGTACATATACAGATAACACCACTACAGGCCTGCGGGATTCCACTGAGTGTCTGCCATGTCCAACAGGATTATTCTGCAGGTATGCCAAACAAGCTACTAAAGTTTTATCATATAGTTTGGTTATGTTCCCATTCATGCAGTATCATGTCACCAATAAATCATAGAAAACTATCTGCTCATCATACATAAAAAGAATTGATAACAACTCATCTGCTTGAGAACCCTTTCTATATACTTTTCTATTAATAATTTATAATTCTACTTTCTTCAGGAGCGGAGAGTTGCAGTACAACTGTTCTGCCGGGTATTTCTGTCTATCAGGAGCATACGACCCTACTCCAGAGGACACTCTTAAGTACAATGACACCTATAACCCTGACCAGGACTTCTGTGAGGCAGGCACTGTGTGTGCTGGACCTTGTCCAGAAGGGTTTTACTGTCCAGAGGGGGCACAGGACCCTATCCCCTGTCCAGAACACACACTGAGGGAGGTAAAGGGAGCCAGCCAGTTGTCTGACTGTATGGAGTGCCCTGCTGGCTATTACTGCTTGGAAGGTGAATGAACAGGAAAATTTATATTGGGATGGAGAATGAAAAGTTAATGTGACTAACCAGATGGACTGCATCAAGTATTGTTCAGTTGTTAGCCAAAAACCCTGTTTCTGGAATTGGTAGTATAGAGAAATTTCCATGTAGTCTGTGTTTTGGATTTATTGTGTTATCAGATATAGTTTCTACATATTGGATGTGGTTTTTAGCTAAAATTAATAACATTGGAATGTAATGAAGAACATTATCATTTTACTTCATCAGGGGACCCAATAAAGCACAGCTGTACAGAAGGTCACTACTGTCTGGCAGGGCAGGGACGGGCAGAGTGTCCTAGGCTTACATACAGGGATACTGTGGGTGCTGCCAATATCACTGACTGCCACCCCTGCACACCTGGTTACTGGTGTAACTACACTGGTAAGTCTTATGTGCATGATAATTTAGAAATTAAGTAAAATAAATAAGTCGGAAATTTTAATTTGCCACACATTATTTTTTGATCTCATACTAATTACTCTAGATTGGATATATTTTGAGAAGAAGTTAAAAACAATAACTCAGGTCTTTTTTAGTAGATGTTATGTAACAAAAATGATGAAGATGTCAAAAGATATATTTTGCATTCTACATGAGTTTTATAATATTGAACATTTTTTTTTATTTATCAATCCTCAGGTATGGCCAGCTACACGAACATCCCATGTCCAGCTGCCCACTTCTGCTTAGAGGCCTCAGAACCAGAGCTGTGTCCAGCAGGACGTCTGAGAAACACCACTGGTGCAGCCAGTTGGACTGACTGTCCACTGTGTAGGCCAGGCTACTACTGTCCAAACAACACGGAAAACACTGGTGGAATACCATGCAGAGCAACATTCCAGTGTCCAGAGGGATCGGCTTTGGAAACTGACTGCATGGGTGGATACTACTGTCCAGCAGTCACTGGGGATCCCTTGCTGTGTCCAGCAGGATATTATTGCCCAAATGCTACTGAGGTGCCATACATATGTAACTACACTACTTACTGTCCTGCTGGAAGTGACAAGCCACTCCAGTGCCCTCTAGGGTACATTGCTGTGGATCACAACCAGCTGAGGGTCAGCGAGGCAGAGTCCTGCACTATCTGTCCAAACGGCACATACAGCAATAATACAAACTACTATAACTGCACTATCTGCCCAGCTGGCTACTACTGCTACGCTCCTGCAGGTTATTACATGGACTTCCCGTGTCCAAGGGGATACTACTGTCCAGAGGGGTCACACATTCCTGAGCCATGTCCGCCAGGACGATACGGAAACAGAGAAAAGGCAAAGTCATTTAGTGAATGTGCCCAGTGTGCTGCAGGTTTGTTCAATGATCTGTCAGGACAGACAGCCTGTAAAGGATGTGGAAGCACTTCAACATCCACTTTGGGAAGTATCGTCTGTACGTGTACTGGGAAGAACAGAGCTTTCCAGAGCTCCATAGGTTCTTGTGAGTGTGAATCAGGGTATATCTACTACAATGAAGCTGACCAGAAGGAGGAAACTGGGAATGGAGACGGAGACTGTCAGTTGATTGTGGATACTCGCTGCTCCCTGGGGCAGGTCCGTCTGGCTGATGAAAGGACATGCGTCTACCCTGACAGTTACGATTGCACAGAAAAGTGTGATGGAAAGAGTGGACAACTGAATAGCGATCTTGGCAGGTAAGGATTTTTACATGTGGATATTTTTCTTTAAGATAAAATGTAGATAACTTCATGCAGACATTGAGGGTTAATTAAATTTAATCATACATTGCTGTGCTTATTTTTAAGGGAGTATTGCCATGTTAATGTCAAAATGTTACTGGTTTCAATCTATGTAATTTATATCTTTTAGGGTGTGCATATATATTTGCAGCTTTTTCCTAAATGTTTGAAATATTTCATTATTATTTGAAATACTTCAGTTTTTGCACCCTCACTCATATTTCATTTTGTAAACCTGTATTCACCTTTACTCTGCGTATTACAGCTGTGAGTGTGACAGTTATGTGGAACCCAGTGAGTATTGTAACTCAGCCTGCCTCAGCACTGCACCAACCATCACTGTAGAAAGGAAGGCTGACGGAACTGTGGTCAGCACCTTTTATGATCCTGTCACTGGGATATACCAAAGTCAGGTAAGATAAGAGGTGTTAAGCATTTGATGTGGCCTCCCACAGGGCAATGGTTGTTCATCTTTTGTCACAAAAAGAAAAAGATATCTTTTTTTTTCGTTCCTAGACCCATTATTTATTGTTGAGGATGTCTGTGGATACATTTATGAAACATGACTTTGTATAAATTTTAAAATGATTCATACTTAACCAAGATGACACACAAACTGCCAAATGATAAAGACAGTATGCCATATAAGGAAATTTTTTTAAAGCATTATAATTTGCTCCAAATCATGGTTTGGTCCATCCAGAACCTTTTGGTTGGGGTTCAAACAAATAACATGTCACAGTGAAAGCAGTACTTTTCTGTTAATATTTGTTATTACATAGATCCAAATATTCTTTCTATTTCAGACACTGGATGGTGTTATAGGGCCTAACAGTAAAACATCTGGCAGCAAGAATACTTATATTGTCAGCTGCTGGCCAGACAGAATGACTGGGGACTTTTTGTATGATGCAGACCAGACGGATGCAGCTTTTAGTGAGTTTTTTATATTTCTTTTAAAGGGTGAATTGGCCTTTGTGTGAAATTCATCACTCAAGGCTTAGATCAATCCTGTTTGGATGACATTTTTACACTTTGTTTGACAGCTTAAGATAAAGCAAATAAGACACTTATAACATGTTTTAAAGTAACATGTTTTAAAAAGGGACTTCTTTCAACAAGAACAGAAGGGTGGTCAAAATCTACCATTACTGTTAGTAACAAATTAAAATAGTGATTGATCCTGATGAATGTCCTTATGTTCATAAAAATAATCATGATAGCTCAAAGATGTGTACTTAAAATGCCCTGAAAGGAAAAAACTTCAAACTTTGTGTGTAGCTTATAGGTAATATAGATATAGAAAGTTGTGTAGGTTTTGCAATCAGGTTTACTTCAATGATCTCAATTATTTTTCCAGCATCACTAAAAGATCTTACAGTCACCACAACTGGCTCAGTTGTCACCACCGGTGCCAGACGTCTGCTCCAAGTGGTGAACACCACAACCACCATCACCAACAGTTCTGGATTATCAGTACCCAACCCTATCATCTGTCTTGAACTGGACGAGATGATGGTCTTCCGGATATGGGTCAATGATACTGACCGTACCTTGAGTCACTACCCAGTATACTTGAAGAATCATTTGTACAATTCCAACCCGTTGTTTGACTATGGGGCCTTCACGGAGTTGGCGTACTATGTGGAACAGACCAACGTAACTGTCAACTCATTTGCTCATGTGTTTACCACTGAGGGAACCTATGTGTTTGTGGATGCACAGTCAAATGCAAGGTAAACAAAATTTTTGATTGATAGATAAACAGATGAATCAATTGTGTCTAGCAAAAATTAGCAAAAAAGGCACCATGTCACCTTCAGTTCAAAACTGACATCACATTTGACTTACTGAAACATAAATATCCATCTTACAGGCAGTTAATTGTGACAGTCAAACCAGCTGGAAGCGCCTGTAGCACTGACAAGAGTCGTATCCAGCCTTCCTCTACAGCGAACTTGGTGAACCTTGGGGTACAGAAGAGTCAGTCGACCAATGAAGCACCTGACTGGGGACTCATATATGGTAGGTAGATTATATTGGTGTAGCTTGTGTGCATGTGTTAATTATATTCTAATATTTTCTCCTCTATGGATATTTGTTTAGTGACTACTTTTACCTTCAGTTATGATTTCAATTTGTAAGATAACATACATTGATTTTGTTCATTATTTTTTTCTCCAAGATTAGGTAAAATGTTTGTATACTTTTGACTTTTTTAAATATTAAAAAATGTGTTACTATTATTATTATTATTATTATTATTATTATTATTATTATTATTATTATTATTATTATTATTATTATAGCAATGACCTGTTTTTCACTATTTAGGCATGTTGGCATTCCTGGGTGCCTGTGTTATCCTAATGGTAGTGGGTGTTATCATCTGGCGACCACGTGATGCTGGCATATATCCCATGAAGCACTGGAAGCCCAAATATCGCAGCTTGGGGGCGCCACCTGCTGTACCCCATTACCTGATGTATGACAGTGATCACTGGGATGATTTACATAAACATGGGGCATTCCCTGTAAGACATCTTGGAGATGGGGCAGAAGCTGATGTTACCATTGGTAATTGACAACTTCTTTGTTTCTTTGGGTGTGACTTTGAGATTGGTAGGCAATATTTCTTGTTAGAATTTTTATGACCCAGGCAGAGTGAGGGGTGCTTTTCATATGTGTTGCTAAAATTAGGAAGATTAATATGTTAATGGCGAGGATACTGCCTCATGAATTTCTCTTTTTAGAAGATGAATCACTAATTTTACATCATTATTCATTAGGTGATTCTGGAGAACCAGTCCTTGAGGATTTCAATGTCCGTGTCCTGTACGACAAGCTTGAGGACCAAAATCTCCATCTTGCATCCCAGCTGGCCAAACATCAGGATGACCTGCGGAACTTCTATGAGCGTATGAGTGGGCAGAATGAGGAACTCAAAAAACTGCTCAATAACCTGGATGTGTCCAAGCTTGCAGAAATAGAGAAACAGAGACAGCGTGAGGGCGATGGTCAAGTTGTCCATGAAGGACTTCAGGGTGCAGCTGCAGAGGGACCCAATGTGTTGAACACCAACATAACACTAGGTGGCACTGGTCAGTCTAAGTATAAATTTGCAGGTGAGTAAAAAAGGCACTTGTAGGTACATCAGGTATTTGCATTATAAATATGTTTGCTTTGCTGTGACTGGACCAGCATTTTTTTCAGTTGATTGGTAAAATTTAAACTTCACTGGCCTGGAGAGCTAGTGATATATATTTTCTCCCCAAAAGTGACGTGGTCTCAGCCTGTTAGTAAGAGAATGCTGGCTTTTGCAGAACATTGTAGTGTGGTTCCTGCATGAAAAGGATAAAGAACTGTTACTTTACAGGACAGACAACATCATAGAATATTCAATGTTGAATCATAGATTCACCCATTGATTCTTGATTTTTTTCCCTGAAATTAGCAAGCAATACTAAAAGTATATATTTTTATTTGTGTACTTTATCGAGGTAAAGTTTTCTTGTTTCTCTGCCATTTTTTCCTTAAAATATATATGTGTTCTTTTAATACACCAGGAGGTAGCAGCAAGGAAGCAGAACTGATGCATGCATTACAACTCCTGGTGGAACGGCTGAACTCTGGCAATATTCCCATCACAGAGGAGATGATCAGGAACGCACAGAAAGGTGGAGTTCTGAACATCAACACACAAGGTGGTGCTGGAGCACCTGTGGCTGTAAGTTACAGAAATTCAATAAGAAATATTTAAAGAAAAATAAATGTGTATATGATAGATACAAACTGATGTGAAAGAGTATATTTTGTAATAAGTATATTTTGTAGTTTGGGTTAGAATTAACTGATATGTATCTTTGTATATTTTACATCTGGTATTGATAAGGCAGTTTTCACTTTATTTATTAAGGATTGTATTTAAGGATTGACAGGAATTTCAATGATATTTTCAAAAATATCAAATCTTTAAAAAAGTGATATATAAACAAAATACAAAATGTGCATTTTTACTCTAGATGATCTCTTCTGTTCATAATAATAATAATACAATAGCCATTAACGGATGTGAATATTATGAATAATCATTTTTTATAACCTCAGGGTCAGGATGATCTGTTGAGGAGGCAGCTGGCAGAACGTGTACAACTGGAGAGAGACTTACAAGAGGAAGAAGCCCAGACCTTGACTGATGCTCTAGATGACCAGGAGAAGAAACGCCAACAGCTTCTGGACAAAATGGCTGATAAACTGGCTTTCAAACTGCAAGGTAAATTACAATGCAGACCATATGAACAACAATCTCCTTTCACAGTGTCCTTTATAGTTTATCAAGAACCTTTTTTATGATATAGAATGTAATGTTTTTGTTATTTCATGAGGTGTCAAAATACAATCAAATCTGTTTTTATGGTAACAAATACAAATTATATCCCAAATGAATTCATCATTACATAAAATTTTTTTGTCATATTCAGTCTGAAATACTTATTACTCACCTGTTACATCACTAGTGTAATGAGGAGACTGCTTTTTGTAATTTCCACGAATTACTTCATTTATATGTTGTATTATTCAGGTGATCTGACAGAGGAAGAAATGCGAGACATCATCGCCAATCATGAGCGCGAGCTTCAGACAGCTATGGAGCAGTTCAACTCAGCCAAGGAGAAACAGTTGAAAGAAATACGTAGCAGATTGGCTGAGAAGAGACGCCAGAAAGAGGCCGCACTCAGGGAGAAACATGCACAAGAGGTGTGGGAAATATGTACTTTGGCATATTTAATACATTTATGTTCATGTAATATTTTTCTAAATTAAAAAGCGAAACTTTGTAAATTATTACAGAGTTTAAGAAGTTTAACAAACTTACAGATAAATCTGCCTAAATAGATGGATTAATATCATTCTGTAGATATCTCTCTTTATTTATAATATTTTATCCCTCCCCTTTTAGGCTGCAGCTGCTGGCCTCCCGCCACCTTCAGACCCAGTAGACACAATAGGCAGCAAGGTCCTGGCCAATGAGGCCCTCCATGATGCCCAGAATGCCGAGGAGAGTGCTGAGTTAGCCAAGGCACAGGCTGATATCAGCAACAAGACCACCAATGAATTTAACAACAAGATGTCTGAGAGTCTACAAGAGCAGCTGGTATAACCTTTTTTTAAAATTTTGATATATTAGTGAAAATTACTTGTATGGTTCTGAATTATCCAATGAGGAATGATAAAGTTGAGAAGTCCCTTTTTTTCAGTCTTAAAGCAAGAAATGATGTATTGTGTAAAAGAAAGATGTTACGATTCAAGTTCAGTGTCTAGTAGATAACCAGTATTTTCTTGAGAGAAAGACTGCCTTCGGTTCATATTTGATTAAAAAATATAATTCGCTAAATGAAAATTTAGCTGTATTACTGTTGTTGTTATTTGACTGTTTACTGTGGTATATTGAGATGTTGCAATGCATACTATAAATATTTAAGAAAAAAATGACAATATCTACATATCTCCATTTGCTTATTTAGGAGGACTTGGTCAACAATGGTTCCATGAGCGAAGAAGAAAAACAAGCAATTGTCAGAAACCAACTTGATGTGGAGGCTGCCATTAAAGCCAACATGGAGAAGCGTCGTGCCATGCAGGTGTCACAGATTCGTAGCAATATGGGTGCCAGAAGAAGAAAAAAGATGAACAAACTGAAAGATAAACAGGAACAGGAAAGGATGGAGGTATGAATTTGCAAATTGTGTTTTTATGGTTAATTTGTAGAAAGAACCATGACATTTATTGACAAAGTTAATGGTGGATGAACAATTTGTATTAAGTTACTAGGCACTTACAAAAGTAACAAACATTCGGGTGCTGGCAACCACAGCATATCCTTATACAGTGTATAACTTTATACATTCAGCTCACAGAGAAGCAGATCTTAATAACTAGACCTACATACAAAAGATTAATATAAACATTTAAATGTATCTATATAAATATATCTATGCCCAGATTTCCACCAAGATGATGCAGGAAGGCAAGCACGAGGAGCTGGAAAAGGTGCTACAAGACATGTCAACACAGCACAGCTATGAGAGGGAAGCACTGGAGGCTCAGCTAGAGTCTGAGGAAGCAGAACACATTAAGAGAGCCACAGAAGCCACCAATGAAGAGTACATGAACACTGTGAAAGATGCTCAGAGAGAGCTGATTAAGAGGGTAAATATAATGGATTTCCTTAAGAGTTATATTTAAAAAAAATACTGAAATCTTTTTTGCTTTGATAATCACTGATGATATTATCATTGGACATTTTCTTACACAACTGCATTGTTTTAACCTTGTTTGTTAACCTTTTATAATGATAAATTAATTTTTCTTTTTGGTTTTGCCACAGAAAAATTAATTTTATAAGCAGGCGCCCTAAATTTTCATAGCAGTCACTAAATGAATGAGGTTTGAATGACTCTTTTAGTTGCCGGAATCCAACCCTCAGATAGATGCCATAATGCAACAGAAGATACTTGACCAGTACCGCAAAGACTCCGAGACCTTAGATCAAGAACTGCAGTACCAGAAGGGCAGACAAGCACAGGAGTTGCAGGTAAATGGTCCTCTAACTATCCAATAGTTATCCAGAAACATTTATCTTGTTGTTTAAAGGCTTAGAATTTTTTATCACGGCTTCTTTATCACATGCTTCAACAGTTTAAGACCATTTCTTTTCATTATCCTCTCTTTCTCTCTTTCCTAGTTATTTTATTATTGGAATTGAATATAAACAGCCACCAAGAACATAATAGATAGATACATATAGCACGTGACAATGATTTAACCCTGCATGTAAAAACACCACACTCACAAAATTTCAAAATTACAATAATCAAAGTTAAATGTGTTGTATTCTAGGCCAAGTTAGCCTCCCGTAAGGCTCGTAAGTTGCTGGAGTCTAAGAGGCAGGCAGAAGAGAAGGCAGCCCAGAGGTTCTTGGAGGAGCAGGAGGCCCAGATGAAGCAAGTAGTGAGGCCCACAGAGGGTGCTGGACTTCTTAAACCACCTCAGGTTAATTACCAGGAATCTGTGGAGGAGCAGGCATTGAAGAAAGAACAGGTTAGAAGAAAAAGTTATGAGTTTTATGTTAACTGTATATTGTTAAGTCACTTGGGATCAAAGTTGAACATTCAATAATGAGATAAGTATAGTTAATGTTAAAAAGAAATTTTTCATTTTAATCATATTTCCTATTTTGTAGTTGTGTCCAATTTTTTAAAAATATTTCTATTAGTTTTAGCAGCAAAATTCCAGCAAATAAATATTTAATACTTTTACTGTAAGGCTTGAGCCAAGTTTAATTAAATTAAAATTTAAATGAGGGTTTTGACAAATTTTATAAACAATTTTAGCAAAGAGCCCAGGAAGAAATGAAGAAGAGACACGCAGATGAGCGTGAAAAGTTACGAGAAGAACTGGACAAAGAAGCAAGGGAGGCAGAGAAAAAACTGAACAAGACTGCTGAAGCAGACAGAGAAAGGATATTGAAAGAGAAGAAGAACAAACAAGCTGCTGAACTGGCTGCCAGAACTGATCTCACAGAAGAACAAGTAGCTGCTGTGAGTACCCTTTATAACATGCTTTATTAGCCAGCAAATAATTTGGAGAATCTTAAGAAACACATGAAGGGAACAGTCATGTGAATCTTGGAACAAGAATATTCCATTTTCTTCTTGGACAACCTGTAAACTTTTGGGTGCACAAAAATGCAAATTCTTTAAAATGTAATATGTAACACATATTATAAAGGGGTATTCACACCTTTTTGGATTATCATATTGGTGAATCCACATTTATAACCATAAGTTTCATGGTTCCATTTTTTCATTTTCTATTGCAGCTTATTGCCTCACATGAACATGAGTTGGAAGAACTGGCAGAGAAGCTGGATGCAGACAGGGCACGCCAGCAGTTGAACATGAGAGATAAACTTGCTGAGAGAAAGGCTCGTAAATTGGCAGAACAGAGAAGGAAGCAGGAGCTGCAGCTGACCAAAGAGATGCTGGAACAGAAGAAGGAATTAGACGAAGTGAAAACACAAAAGGTTTGCAACTGAATGTTTCCAGTGGTGCAGTAATACATATTCTAGGTTAAAGTTTTACAAAAAAAATTCCTTAATGTGTGTTCTTCCAAGGTTTACATGTTAAATTTGTTGCATTGATGCAGATTAAAGTGTCCTGCTGTCCACAATGTGAAATATTTAATGAATTTTGCTTTGCTCAAGTGCCATACATATGATTAATTTGCTCACAATAGCTTGAGATATGACATAATATTTGATAATCATGTTTGTAAGCCATAACAGTGTAGTAAATTGACTTTCACTAAAGATAACATTAAGTTAGATATATCTTTGAAATTCCAGGCCAAGGAAATAGAACAGCAGGCCATGATGGAAGGAGTCCAGGAGAATGGAATAGATGACAGTGATAAAGTTGTGAGAGCTGTACTGGCTAAGAGACATCAACAGGTTGGTTTAAGTGATATTCATTCAGCCTGTCACATTATATCTATTTGTCTGTACTAGTATCAAATAACAACTCAAATCCAGTTTGCTCTGCTCATTTTTTAATGTCAATAGCTTTAATCTCTTCCTGCTTTAAATTTTTCTAGAACAAAGGATGAAAAAAAGAACCTTAATTATTCCCACCATCTTAATGCTGTAGTGGTTCATCCATACTATGAATCTTTCTCATTCAAAATTTTTCAGGAGGTACAAGACTTGGACAAAGAGTTTGCTGCAAAGAAACATCTGATGGTGGATTCCGCCATCAGTCAGCTTCAGGACAAGTATGAGAAGAAACGTGAGGAGATAATGAAGAGACATGATTCTGAACTACAAGCATTACTGGTAAAATAAAATAAATTGATTAACATTTGTTTTTAGTTTACTGTTATGAAATTATGTTTTGATTTATTTAAAAATACACATTTGACATGTTAGAACCATAATAGCAAAAAAAAAAATGTTGATCTTAAATGTGATCTAAAAGCTGAAGAATGTTTTATTATGATCACTGTATATGATATATGCAAGTCAGGCAGATGCTTTTGATACAGTTTCAACAAGTATTCAAATGTCTAGACAGTTGATATGTAATTACATGTGCCATTCTTTCCAGGAAGAAGATCTGACCCCAGAAGAGCTCCAACAAAAGAGAGCAGAATTGTTGAACAGGCAACAGCTGGAGCTGGCAGCACTGGACAAGAAACTCCTGGAAGAACAGAAAGAAATTGAGAGGAGTGCCTTAGCCAACTGGGAGGTTGCTTATGCCCAGGCTAAACTGAATTTGAAGGAGAGGCACTACAAGGTATGTGCAGAGTTTGCAGCTTACAGCCAGGGTGAAAAATAATGCTAGATTGTAGGCCTGCATTTTGTGAAAACTGTTACAAAGCATTTGAAAACTGACTGTAAAAACAATGACTTGTTTACTGTAACACATTTTTAACAATAATAATAAGCTGCTGTGAGTGACTTTTTTTATATTAAAAAAATTATAATTTCGAGAAAGACGTACCAAATATATAATAAAAATTAAATTTAATTTACAGACCAAGATGTCTGTGAACTTCCATATTATAATGTATTGATCATATTTGTCAGGAATTTGCTGAGGCCCTACGAGAATTTGACCCAGACAATGAGGGTATCCAGCAGGCTGAACTAGCTGTAGAGGAACTGAATGAGGTGAAGAGAAACCTGGAGCAACAACGGAAAGAAATGGAAGAAAGATTGAGGAAGGAAAGAAAAGGTAAGCAGTTTGTGATATGACCTTTGTGACACATGCTATACAACATATTTCATGACACACACACACACACACACACACACACACACACACACACACACACACACACACACACACACACACACGCACACATTTTTTTTTAAACGAATATCATAGTTGCGGTGAAAGTCTATATACATAGTCCAAACTGAACTGTTTTTGACAGTCCCACATCCCTTGTATGTTGAAAACAAAAGGGGGACATGAAAATTTCCATTTGACAGAGTTGTTCTGCTTTTTTCACTAGAATTTGAAGCAGAGAGAAAGAAAAATCTGAGTGACGAGTTGGATTCATTCAATCAGCATTTGGATGAAGAAATGCAACATGAGAAGGAAAGGTTTGACAAGAATGTTGAAGCCCTTAACAGACGTAAAGAAGAAATGCTGGAGGCAAAGAAAAAGAAAGTCAGGGTATGTTTTTGCTTCCAAAGGTTCAGAATTTCATCTACTTTGAAAAAAACCTAAGATAGCATTATGTCATCCATTCAGATTAACTCAAATGTTTGCAGTTTCTTTTACTTAAAAGTTTTACTTTATTATTTGTTTTGATATCATACATTATACTGGAGTGCAAAATAGGATTAATAACAAGTTCGATATATACATTTATATGTTTCTCAGATGCAAACCATAATTTGTTTTCACAGGAGGAGATTGAAAGAATGTCCAAACAAGGCAGCAGTAAAGAGGATCAGGAGAAACTTCTGGAAGAACATAACAAGGACGTTCAGCGTCTGGTCAACAAAATGGATGCAGACAAGATGAGAATGCAGGCTAGTTTGCAAGACAGGCTTAAGAAGCGTCGTGAAGAAAAGATGAAGACAAAGAAAGAAGATGTAGAAGAGAATATGAAAGACCAGATGATGGAGTTTGCTGAGAAGCAAAAGAGTGAGCAAGACAGGCACAGAGCAGAGGAGGTAAGTTGGAGCATATTGCATACTTTCAAGCATTTCTGTTTTAATTTGTTAAAATTTGACAAATTCACAAATGAATATATTTGGAATGAGTAATTCTTTAGATAATTCCCCAGATGATCTTTTAAAAAAAGGCTTTTGTTGGTTCATAAATCCCTGTGTTTTAATTTATCTTTTGTTCAATTTGAACATATACCTTGTACAGACATACTTCAGCAGATCAATTTTTTTCAATGTCCAGGCTATGAAACTTAAAGAGACACTCAACAAAGACTTGGGTGTTCCTCAACCACAAGGTCTGGAGGGTATCACCCCCATGGGTAGCCAGACATATGTGAGTGGGGTGCCTGGCACACCCCAAACCAACCCTCTGACTGGGGCCCCAGGGGTGGCTCCACCAATGCCCCCGGGATTCACCATGGCAGCTCCACTGAATGAAAATGAAGTGACAGCCTTGCTGATGGCATCTCCACTGTATCAGAAACTGGAACAGATGAAGAAAGTACTTGCCAATGGTGGAGTGAAGACTGGCCATAAGATGGCTCCAGGTAAAATGAGCAGTTCATAGGAATAAATCCATTTTGATGGGATACTTTCATTATTGTATAGGGCTTATATGTAGAAGGGAACCATTTTTGGTAGTGTATACAAATTGTATCTGAATAAAATATTATTGGTTTATTGCATAAACCTACTTTTTACTGAATTTTTTTTCTCATTTAATTTTTATAACTTATTGCTTTTGTTAAATAATTTATCAGTCTGTTAAAAAAAATCAAGGTTACTCTAAAATTATTTTTATCATTCAGGAGAAGGCTACATTGATCCACTGGATGCAGAATGGACAGAGGACACAGAGTTAGAACCAGTCGACCTGAACAAGATTGGTGCAAGGAAATTTGTTGTTTACAAGTTTGCCTGCTTCATTGTGGACCTTGTAGCAGCCCATTGTCAACATTTACCAGTGACTCTGCTTCTGGCTGATAAGATCCCTCCAAATAAGCCACTGGCCCATAATGCATACAGGAATTCCTTCTATTACGATGCTAACAACAGGATTTTGTACATCCGCAAAGCCCGCGTGGATAATGTTGGAGAGTTTGTGCTGGTGCTGGTGCATACTTTGTCACATATCAAAGCAGGTGAGTTGCCATTAATTTATTTGGTCAATGTATTGGGTTGGATGGGTTTTTTATATGAAATATCTCAAAACATGATTTTTTTCTTATGTGAATAATGATTCATATTAGAAAAATAAATCAGAGATATTCAGATTGAATTTCATGCATTCTGATGAGTTCTAGACTTAAAAGTTCAAATCGTGTTTGTTTTGCACAGTTTAAAACACAAAACAGTAAATTGGTAAATGCAACGTGATTGTAAAACAAATGTGAAAACCATATTATTCTTTCACAGGTGATCTCAGAGACGACACTAGCCCATTCTTCACCAAAGAATTCCACCGTGCACTCGCAGTTGTCTGCAACGATCTCTTCTTCGCTCGATTCCGTCGTTCTTCCGCCATTACTACACCTATTGCAGAAGTGCCCAGCAGCAAAGAACAAGCCAGTCAGCTACTGGAAGCTGTATTTGGAGATCATCATAATGAAGAAGAAAAACACCATATGGTTGAGGAATTGTTGGATGTGGCTCTCCTGCCTGCTACCAACATCGAAGGAGTTCATTTCAACAAGGAGAGATTACAAGAAAGGTAGAGTTTATCATGATTTTAAAAGTGTCAGGAAAGGGGATGTGCACGTAGTTTCTTGAAGTCATTTATTTTAATAATTAAGTTGTTGATGTAATGGTGTATTATTAAAATAAAATTTTCTAGTTTATTTATTTATTTGCATTTGTTTTAGGTCTAATATTAGTATAATCAAAATACAAAATAATCTGTCAGTACTCGTTAATAGCTGACATGCTTCAGTTTGTGAAAAAAATGTGTAACTAACCAAACTTTAATTTTCTCATTTTTTATTCTAGGCTTAACAAATATTCCCGGTTTACTTTGAGCAACAAACTGCAGTCCCAGTTGGGTTCAGTAGAAGACAAGATAAAGTCTGCTAAAATTCATGGCTCTGCTGCCCAAGTGACTGAGGAACTGGCAGCTAAACACAGAGAAAGCACAGGTAATGCAGACTTATGGGTGTTGTTTGTCTTACTTTATCTGTTTACATTTTTTACTGCAAGGCATTTGCTTTTATGTAGAAAACAATGAAATATTCTCACAATCAGACATTTTCTTATGTTGTGTTTAAGGTGACTTTCATTTATTTATGTATCGGTGTTATCTGTTTTTATGTCATTTTTATATATATCAAAGGGAAAACTATATTTTAGCTTGCCATGATATTTCAGATTTTGTCAGTTATTTGTTATTTGTTATTTGTTTTAGTGTTTATAATTGATGGTTATGGGCCCTAAACTTTATTACATTTTCCCAAAATCGTATTCAGGTGATGGTCTGAAGTCTGTGGACAAACCCTCAATGGCCAGTGTGATGACAGCCAATATGACTGGTACTGCCCTCTACAGGACATTTGTCAACAAATTAGAGCCCTCCCCTGACATGGCAATCAGACAGTCACCCATGGATTCAACCTCACAGCTCATGGTAGGTTCAACCATATTGGAATTCTGAGCTTTTATTGACAAAGACGGTTCATTGAGGTTCATAGATATTGCAGTAGAATCAATTATTAATTATTAATTATTATTTCAATACTTAAAGACAATTACCCCATTGCCAACTCAAACCTAAATGTTTTATGTAAGGATTCTTTAAAATTCACAAATTACCTGATTTTCAAAATGGTAAACTATAGTTCTGAAAATATATAATAAATGCATGATAATTCTGATTGTCTTTGTCTTAAGTGGTCATTGCAGCTAGTTTTACTGCAGCAAGCACAGTCGTCTCAACATGAATGTTGTGACAAAATTAAACTGACTGTAAAATATTTTAATTTGTTACTTTTCTAGGAACAAGTAAAGGGCCTGGAGGAGAAAGTAGACTGCCTGTATGCAGACTTCTCCGATGCCTCAAGCCAGGTAGTACACCAGAGAGAAGTCATTAACAAACTGGAAGGCGAAATGACCCAGGAGACAGACCTGGCCAGTAAGACACATCCAGACTCTCGAGAACATGATCAGCGCATGCAGACGCTGAATGCTTTGAGGTCACAGTTGTCTGCAGCTCGATCTCATCTTACAAAATTGGAGATGCAGCACAAGGCAGTGTCGGAGAAACTGGATGTTTGCAAGAAGGAGCTACAAGAAAAGAAGGCTAGTCTCAACTCCAAACTGGACAGCACAATTAAGCAAGATAACGCTGGGTCTAGTGGCGGAGCTCCTGCCAAGCCACCACCTAAATCTGCATTGAAAAAGAAATAAGCCATTCCATTCACAAACATTTTTTGACTACGCAGAAATTAAGCGCCTTATGGAATGCTTTACTGACATGCAACATACACCTGTCAAATATTTAGCATTTGAAGAGAGACTACAGTCTATAAATGTTAAATTTTCTATTATTTAGTTAGCTGTACATGTATATTACGCATGCCGTCCAGCTTAGGTTATTTTTTGACACAAAATATTGTTCTGAGAAACTGCTCAGCATTTGAGTTACCTCAGATATTTACATAGCACATTGTAGCTGAGTTTCTTGACGTCCAATATTTATGGGAACATTTATGAAAAGAGACTAGTCCACAAATGTCAACTGTTCTATATCCTACGTGTATATATTATGAATACCGTCCAAATGATGTTATTTTGAGACCAAGACCAAAAATGTTTTTCAAGCATTGTAGTAGAACTGCAAATTGTTTCACAAATACCATGAAATTATGAAAAAATATATTTTTTGAGAAATTGCTTAAGAGAAAATGGAAATCAAATTGAGAGCATAAACATGCCTCATTTTCCATGCTGTCCATAACATAATCTGTCCATATGTTTATTTCAAGCATTTATCAATATTTATATATATATATAATCCAGATTTTTATATATTCAGCTTTACACTGCAATCTCTACTAGTGCTAGCTTTAACTAAGTCAGTTTGATAAGATATATTTGTGTACATAGCTGGATCCGTCCATTAAAAGTACTTACATGTATATTATTCTGATTTATATGGATCACAAAGTAATTATGCACTGTTTACAAGTACAATTTTGTAATGCGCTGGTAGCATTTTAAGAAATTATTTAATAATAATTTGAAACCAATGTCTGTGATTTGATTAGCACCACATATTAAATATTTGATTGCATTTACTTGGCTATTATTAGAAGCAGTTCAGACATGTCAAAATTATAAATGTACTATCTGAAGGAAGAGGAAATAAATACTTAGTTAACAAAATATGTCATTCTCATTTTATTGATGGGCCCTTTATTTTGTTTAAAAATTTAAAAAAAATGTTTTTGACATAATTCATTCTTCATGCCATGTCCAAATGTAGGGAGCAAGTATTTTGACATTAATTTTATTTTCTGTCTAAAGCATAAGCTCTACAAGTGCCCAAGTACATATGTACATTTGAAATTTGGAATCACACACAAAGGCTCCTAAAACAGACATAGTGGATTTTTTCTGCCATGTTAGGACTCATTCCCAATCAAACTGTTAAGTTTGCCTATTCTTATGTCCAACATACTTTCATACTTGTTTAAGTCACCAACTTTTCTGTATGCTATTCAGTGCCTAGAGGAGGTGTGTTTAAAATCTGATAAACTAACTGCATTTTGCAAGAGCCCTAGTGAAGTTGGATCGATCTAGGTAGAAGGATGGTTTCATTGGAATTAAGCCCTTTAGTTTTTTTATTGCATTTTCTCACGCCCAAAGGCAAAGTGGGCGTGATTGTGTCTTAACAGGTAAATGCAGTTGCTGCGCTAATTGCGTTTTCTCCACCAACAGCAGAGGGCGTGTCTATTGATCATCGAACAGCCAACAGCCGGTGCTCCGCCTGATTTGCATAGATTGGAGGTCCTTGTAGAGTGGACTATTGGCGGGTTTGGGGGATAGTACCTAAATCACTGACACAGTGTGAAGGTGAGTAAGAACAATAACTACAATCGTTTACATTTATATTTTAATTGCATGCGTAGAATGCTGAAAAATTACAACGCGATCGGCGAGGCGCCGGCTTCTTGCTCGCTGCTCATTCCCCCAGCATGTCGGCATGAATGAGTCATCGGGGCTTGGAGAGACTGTGAAACGGGTCACGCTGTCCCCTGGCGTTTGTGCGTTCTACAACTATCGCCTGATACTTTCGTTGTGGATTCAATATCAAATTCGTCTAAATTTATCCAAATTAGAGTTAAATATTCTCTGTGAATCGCACCGATCCTGCATCCGCCATCTTGAATAGTTTGGATTCTATGTACGAGGAAGCTCGGCCTTAGATTACCCTCTTTATCAGTCTAGAAACGGCGTCTGGTTCATATTTAAAATATCTGTTTGTTCAGGAAAGTTTATTGCAAAATTCAGATATAACTGACATATACCAGCGTCCGTTTGTTAGCTTAATAAATCCTTAGTTTTATAGTGGCAACATTGTCCGTAAAACAGCGTGAAAATCCCATTAATTTTATTTTTAGCAAAGTGGGTGGGGTGCTTGGGAAGAAATCTCAATGCAGTATATACTGTTAGAAGTATAGATACATTGTTAGAAAAACTGATTTTAAACTACAATGTTATCAGTATTACAGTTAGTAGACCAGCATCCAGTTTAACATGATGCGTTATTCACAGCGAAGATACCATAACTGTTTACCATGTTGATGATATCTGCCCTTTCTAAAACAACAACATATTTTTGTTTAGTTTCTCACGGCTAACTGAATTAGTTACTTGTTTACAAGACTGTTATTTATAGTAGGAAATATAGATAACCCACTAGCCACTGGTCATCCCTTTGAATTGGTCTACTGACCATGTAACTGTGCCTGACAAATTGACCAGCCAGTAATTTGCAGACAATGATGCACCCATGTCACACTAGAGGTACTATTAAGGGTCATTTTACACACGCCAGCTTGTTGTGTCTGTCTGTTTATGTCATTACCTCATGGATTATACTGGTGATTTATATGTTGGAGACAGGAAAGGTTTTTAATAATGTCTATGTACTGAAATATGAAAAGGTACTTTTTTGAATGGGGTGTTAAATAATGTCTCTTTTAGTACCTTTTTCTGAAAAATTGCCCTTTCAGCAATGAAATTATAGAATCACCTTTGTTGTCTGTCATAGTGACAGGCAATTTCTATAAGCAATTTATATAATTACAACTTGTAAATGTCATCTGTCTTGTTGGATTTTATGTCTGCTAGGTTTTAAAGCATGTTCAGATTCAGTTTGTTTGCAGAGAAATGACAATAGATTTTGATAAACATTCTTTACACTCTTTAATATATATATATATATATATATATATATATATATATATATATATATATATATATATGTCTATAGGGTCAATATGTATTGGTCAGGTTACTTTTGAAATTATATATTATAAGCTGCTGGGCAGAGTTGGATTTAGCCTCTGCCTGACTAATTATAATGATCTATTCAAATGGCCAGCTGGATTACTTGTATGTTGAAGGTAATGTTAAGTTGTAGTGTGCACAAGTTGGTATTGTGTTTCTTGATAATCACATTTTCTGCATCCTGCTCAAGAGAGAGAAAATGGGGTATTAACACCTGCTATTTACAGTTAACTACATCCACCAATATGTCTGGTTTTAATGAGCATTAGAGTCGAGGGTTTGAAAATAACCAATGTTTCTGACTATTTATGTACAGTGTAAGCATTTTCATGAGTCATTTGATTGATTCCAAAAAATAGGTGCATTGTATTTGTAAACAGTAATGGATCTATAACACTTATGATAGAAAATACTTGAAGGGAATCCATATGTATAAAGAATGGAAGAAAAGCCAGTTTAGACGAGTCACCCCAGTGAACAGTTAGAAAATAAAACATCAGCTAAGAAGGTAGGAAAAATGGCTTTCCCTCTTTTATCATTGATTTGATCTATATGTTGACTTTTCTGAAACAATTGAAATAAAAATTGGAATGTGTTAGAATAAACCATGTGATTTACCAGGTAAGGATGGCCAGGTGTATACCAAACCACTAAGGTCTTAAGTCAGGTGTGAAAAATATTACTGGTGTCATATTCAGATTGAATTAGTGCTTAATGTCATGTAGTCATCTAGTAAATTTACCCCCCTTAGAACTGTTATCAAATGACAACATACAAGATGTGTTATTACAGTCTCATTACAGTCGCGCATTCTAGTGTTTAGGCGTCTGCGAAGTGTGTGCATAAAAGATGAACTAGGTCATTGGTGTGTTATACAGGTAAAGTTTATGGTCAAGGATGATAGTTTTGTTGTTTAGTCAATGCCAGTGTCTAAATAAGCAAGCCAAACCATGTGCTAGGTCATTTGTGTGCATGCTGGCTGGTGATGGGAAAGCTGCAAAATTCCTTTTGTATGAGGAATTTGTTCAAGGGCTTGGGACTTTTTTTTGCTGAGGTTTTGACTGGTTAGAGAGCAGGTTAAAATTGGCAGTTTGCACCATTGCCTGGATATACTTAAAAGAAGTCCAGGATATTGTCTAGATAACTTTTTTGGCAGAAGAATAAATCAACTGATGTATGCATTATTGTGCATTTTTTTTTTTTTTCAGATCTGTTCAGTGGTTCAATAAACTTGTAAGATTACTAAAACATTTGTTTGACAAAACATTTTGTACGCCAACTTTATTTTTTTACTTTTGATCCTCACTTCCAAAAATGTCTTTTTAATGTACCTTTTCTTCAGTATCAATTTATTAAACTTCATTTGGTTTAAATATTACCTATTTTTAGCCTAACTATCAGTGGTCTTTGAATGGAGCCCGGAATTCCTAACTGTCATTCTGTTGAACTTTATCTTTGCTTAATATTTCACTTTTATCTCAGTGCACAAACACTGTGTAGTCCTCTATATCTCATGCTGAGCAGTTAGCACTGTTATCCTGTTTTATTCAAAGAAGATAGCAGTTTTGATATAAATGCTTACTCATTTACAAGCAAATTTCAAAAATAAAATCCATGTGTTATACGTAAATTATCATACTAGTATTAATTTATTTCATTCATTTTTTTTTTCTCATAACATATTTTAATGATAAAACTGCCAAGATAAGTTAGGGTGGATGGTGTTAGGTAAGGTCCATTTACAAGCAGCAAAATTGATTTTAAAAAAATCATTGATCAGGTTCAGGCCTACCCAACTACCAGACTACCAGACTACCAGACTTACAGCTATGCGATCTGATACACACCTTGAAAACGGGTAGTGTGGTCCGATTTACCGGTGAATTCTGGATCATTCAGTGCCGAGTCTGGTAGTTGGGTAGGCCTGAGGTTGGTCAGATTTTCATGTCTAGCAAGAATTTTTTTCTCTTTTGCAATGATTTACTTTAAGGTGTCATAATATATAAACTGATGTGACCTTATATTTGCACTGGAGGCTTTGTTGTCACTTATACAACAAAGATGTTTGGATTGTCTAATAGTTAACCAACCTAGCTTGTTTAAAAGAGGTTTGTTTACTGAAGTAATGGTGGGTGGAGTGCTGTCTTTCCCTTCTCTTTTCCACCCAAGGTCACGGTTTAACAGTCTTGTTATTTATCTGGATACCCTAAAATTCAAAAGTAAAGGGTGGATTAAACACACAATGACCGTCTTCAAAGGACTAGTGCCCCAATGAAACCTTTCATGTTGCAAGATAAGAGCTCAAGCATGAAATGGTCAGAGACATGAATGATAGGGAGACATTAACGAGGGAGTAGCTACACACGGAGTAGCTACACACGGTGACAGATTGAGGAATGCTAGAAATGAGTGGACACTATTTCCTCAAGTTCTCCAATGTAAAGAAAAAAATCCCTCAATATAGTAATCTTAAACCGATCATTTTCTCTCCCCCCTTTTTTCCTCCCATTCATTTTTCTCTCTCCCGTCATCTCTTCCTATACGCATTTCTCTCAGATTTACTATATAAAAGACTAGCAGTCTTTTTACCCTTTTTTAAAACTGTCTGCCAACTACAGCAGACACATCAAAGGGCACAAGGTGTACATGTGAAATATATCAGAGAAAATTGGCCCATTGCATTCAGCTTAACAACTTACATCACTTAACCTTCAAAGGAGCCACAAATGGTTCTGTTTTTTTGTGGTGTCTTGCACGCACTTAAAATAAGTGCACTCCTAACACTGTGGTCAAAAAGCACAGAGTTGACTTCATTACTTCTTGCACAGATTGTACAGGTGGTCTGGATATTGTTGATTTAGTTGCGTAGCTTGTAATTTGGATGCGAGTTTGGCATGAGACAGGTTAGCCCTGGATGAAGTCAACTTCGGATTATAGCTTCGTCATAGATCTTTTGCATGAATGTCACCATTGATGTAGAACATGAGAATAATACTGATAGAACTACTAAAAATTGGCCTCTCATAGTTAAATATGACTGGGTTCTCATAAACCTATCATACTGGCAGGATCGATCTAACTCCAAGGGGATTCTCCCTAAATTGCATACATAAACTGAATGCAATTTAGTGAGAATCCCCTCAGAGATAGATCGACCCTGCTAGTTCGATAGAGAATGGTCCCTATGACTTGAATATATGCAATGGCAATCAGTATTTAAAAAAATCATGTATGTCAAGCCTTACAATAAACATATAGCTTTTCTAGAAGTGTTACAGCCTACTGAAGTGTTATTTCTGTCAGAGTTCTCTCCATGTTACAGGGCACTGGCTGAACTGTCATTGTGTGTACTAGTAAATGTATAGTATTACCATTTTAATGAGAGGTAAAATCCACTGCCTATATCCACTAAGCTTCAGGTTGGTTCACATCAGATTTGTCTTATACTTGTTGAACATGATATGGGTGCTCTTATAGTCTGCCATATATGCAGAATATAAGTGCATTAGGTTCTCCCATTCCAAACTGAACCGGTTCCGAATCGCAAGTTGAGTCACCATTGTTTATGTGTTATGATTAATATTGAAATGTTACAGACCGTGCATTGTGAATTCAGAACTGTTTACGTCTACAGTGAGTAGATTGTTATAATAAGTGTAAACGTGAAGTGTTACCATTCATAACACTCTTCTTTGTCAGGAACAAGGTAACAAAAGATCTGTATATGGCTAGTTTAAGGCATAAGGGCATCAAATTGCTAACTTTTCTTTCTTTCTTCTGATCTTGTGCAAATGTTTTAGGAACCATTTGTGAAAGAATAGAGGTTTTTTCTCTGTAGTCTTGTGTCTCTTTCTCAAGGTCAGGTCATACTTACTTCACTAGTGCAGACTTCTTTCTTTGCTGTTCCATTCATTTTTTACTTGCTAAGTTTTTTATGCATTTAACACCCACACCACGTCAGTTAACAAGGTGGTACGTGACAGGTATGTTGATTTACAGGTATTCTACATGTTTGAATATTTGTCACATAGTAATTTTGTCGGGGTACATTCTTAATGACTGTCACTGACATCACTAAGGAAAGGTTTTTTTGAGTTACAGCTTAATAATAGCTTATTATGCTTTATGAATATATATTCCTTTGAAAAAGCTGAATATGGTGTTCTGGTAGAATGGAAGAGACTGTTAAAATATAATGTGGAGAAAGTGAAAAGCCAAGTTGAAATAATGCAATAGAATGAAGGAAACTAGATTTTATCTCCTTTGAATTATAGGCCTAACCCGGTTTTAGATAAATTCTTCAAATATTGAGTATATAATATATTGATTAAATGTTTAGTATCTTGAGCTGCTTTCTGATAGACTGAGTATCATTATCTCTATCTTTAGATAAGTGTTTTCCCTATCATTAGTATTTTCACTCTACAGATAACTTGTTTCCATTCAAATTGCATGACTGATCTTAAATCAACTGAAACGTCAAATGTACATTTTGAAAGACAAAGCTTGATATCTAGACACAGCTAGCAAAGAGCTAAGTTCAGGTATGTTAATATTGCCTCTCAAGACTTGCATTATGATTGAGACTGTGTCTAAAAGGACAGCAAAGGTTAAAGCTCTCTCTGACAGATGATGCAAATTCTGTTAAATGATATACCTAGAGGGTGATTGTATTGATTATTCAATATAGTTGTGAGATGAGCTGCCTCCAAGTTCTCTCCTTGCTGCAAGTGATAAGTCTGAACTTTTACTTTCACTTAGGTCAGTAGACAGTAGTATTAGCAATTACTCAATACGACAAATTCTTCTTATCAGTTATTGTAATGCAAGCTTCTTGAATAATGTATCAGTGGGTTAAGAGGGCGCTTTAATACCAATAAAGTTATCAATATTGTCTAACCTATGATTTTTATAGTTTTGGAAAATAAAATCTGGAACCACAGAAGTGGATTTTAGGCAGAAAGTGGAGTCTTGATGTCTGAATTGATGGGAAACAGTATCTAGACCTACAGTCAAATAATAGGTTTGAATCTGGCTGCTGGTCACTTACAGTGTTGTGGGAGGTAGGTCTGAGGAAGATTGAGCACATATTGCACCCATTACCAAGACTGTAACCTTCCTAGCAGGGATACCCACATAGGTCTTTCAAGTTTGCAGAGGTAATTCTTTGCAGAAAAAAGTTTCACTTCCTTGTGAAGATTTTCAATATGGAGATGGAGGAATGAAACTAAAATTTTCTCAAAAGAAATGGATGAGAACTTAGTCAAGATGGTCAATATTCTTAGGTGGAAAGATGTAGATGGACACTGACTATAAAATTAACACCTGTGATGCAGATTATGTCATCAATCAACAGATATTTCAGAGAAACAGCGAAGGCTGTCTTGCACCAGAAGCAACACTGTACTAGTATTTGATTTTAGTACAAAGCAATAGAAAAATTTATACCTTGCATTTTGCTATTTGGTGGTTTAGCTTCACGCATAGATTTTGCTGATATCATTCACATATAGACAAATTAAGGTGAGATATCTGCATCAGTCTATTGAAAAATATTAACTCTTGTGGTTTCTTTTTGAGTTTCCTACAACCATCACCATCCAGTAAAAAGGGAAGTGTGTTTGTTGAGGGGGAGGGGGGAATAGTAAGAATTCATTACCTGTGCCTCTTATGCTTTTCACCAAAGTTAATCCTCCACAGACTACATTATATGGGATTATAATGTTTGAAAGCAGGTGCTTGTTCAATAATCCTGCTGCAGTGTTATTGCAGCAGTCAACAAGGGGTTAAATAGTCAAGCCTGTGCATATAACCAAGAGAAAAAAGCAGGCAATGCAGGTATAATGTTGCCAAACAGGAAAACAGCATTTCTGTTGACTTGTCAATGGGTTTTTGTCATATTCGTTTAGTGTTTTCACCTACTCTTAACAATCCACAGATCATATCAACAGGAGGAAGTCACTAAATAAATCCCTATGTAGGAAATGTTGTGAACATCTTTAATGAGTTGAACAATACCTATTCAATGGGATTATTAAATCAGGGCCAATTAATTACTAGTCAGCTCTAAAGATGGATGTTAAAATGTACAGCAGTCCTATTTATTTGCATATTCCCAACATATTTGACTTCAAATACTGAAAGCATTCTGTGACAGGCCTATTTGCTGTTTACAGATCCTGAGAATATATTGGACTAGGAGGGCTAGATCAATAGCAAGTTAGACTACACAGGGCTGTGTCTTGTCAATAAATTGTTGGCTGGTATGGGCAGTGAGGGAGAGGTTTAGGTATATGGTTGCTCAGAAAGAGTTGGTTGCTGTTGACAGAACAATTGACAGAATGACAGAAGATTGTATGAATCAAATAAGACTAATGTTTTAAAAAGTTTGTTGAATGAGGTAAATGGGAAACAAAGCTAAACATGGTTTTGCTGATTATGGGTAGTCTCTTATTTTGAGCAGTCCTATCTTCTGGGTGCATTACTTCATGCTGCTGCCTCACTATAGAAAATTCCCTTAATATTTCTGATCCAGTTCACTCTGTGCAAACACTGCCAAGAATTAACAAACAGTTGAACAGGGAAATTAATAACAGTCACTTGGGAGGGATATAAATACCTAGAGAGCTATGTGCTTAATACAGGTAGACAAGTAGGTCTAACAAGGACATGGATGCCAGGTAAACGTGTTTATGAGCCTTTAAAGTTTATGGGTATCTTTGTATAATCTGTATGAGTTGTATTTGCATTTAATAGTAATGCCTTCAGCAGCTGAGTAGTGTTATTTGAGGTCGCATGTTGAAATTTTGAGTCATTTGTTTAGTTGAAATATTTTTATTGCCCGAGAAGTCAAAATATAATTCCCATGCTTTTCAAATAGTGTCTTTTTGTATTTGCACCTTGGCTGAAGTTATGAAATAAAATACTAAAGTTGTTTTGTAATTTATTTTGTTCTTGCTTGAGTTCCCAACAACAAAAACTTGAGAAAAGAACATAACTTGAAGCAATAGACATGGAAAGAAGCATTTTTGTTCCTTGTAACATTTCTTTATATTTTCATCTTCATGAAAGGTATACTATAACTTAGAATACCAGCATTTTTAAATCTTAGCTGGAGGTCTTTTTAGTAAGAGCTACTGTGAACATAGATTTAAGTAATATATATATCATTGTTGCGTGCTACAAACTTGCATTCAACCCTGGCTGTCACTTGCCAGTTGTGACTCAATTATCCAACCACATTATAATACACTTATACAGGTATGGGAAATCATACTCCATATGCTTTCAGGAGAAGAATCAATAATCTGAGTAGTAGACACTAATAATGCATTGTGTTGTATCCATCTGTGACTTCCATATTGTTAGGAAATGAAAAAGGGAATATTAACTAGATATTTCATGAATTTAGCTTTTGGGGATATATATGGCATTGTTGCAATAATATCAAATAGAAACCAAAAATATGATAATTGGTCTGAAAATAGTTGAATATTTAAATTTTTGGTTCATTTAACCTTATCCAAAATATGCCAGAAGTCATTGGCAAAAGATGTTGGGGGGGAGGGGGGGGGAATAAAAACAGCATGTTAGATATGGAGTTATAATTTCATTACTGATCTTTGTGTGATATTCAATGGCTGTCCATCTGGTCTAATCCCCAAGCATAGTTTTAACATGATATAATTGTTTCCCTGTCAACACCTGGTAATTTACTTTATGCACACGTGTTTTTTGTCTTCATCTCAAGCATGGAATGTACAAAATTTTCACATTAGCCTTGCATGCAGTCACACTTAATGGTTGGAGGCTTGCCTGTAAAAAGGCTTTGTAAATTTATTGTAATGATGAAATTACTAAATCCAGTTCATGCAAAGAGTATACATTGAATACTCAGACTGTTTGTATTGATTTTTTTTCTGGTTGGCTTTGTGAATCCACCAACTCTTATTTAATGCCTCAGGTGTAGGTTAGTGCATGTTGAGCCTCAGAACTTGACGGACTAGTTCGCGCCTGTTTTGATAGGTAAACATTGAGTCAGTCGGTCTGTGCCTTGCTGTATGGGTTTCCCTGAGTAAATATGAAGTGGATGACAGCTCTCTCTGGGCGTGGGATGATTTATAGTCAGTGGAGCACAGCCGCAGAGGAATTATGGCCCAGATTGCGATGGAGGAGCCAAGCAGGCATTTCCTGCAGTGCTGACAACAGCAATCTTAAAAGATAACAGGCCAGTAATGTTATATAAAGTGACTATCAGCTGTAGGCATCTTTGATTCAACTTTAATGTATTTTTGCTCTCTGATGACCTAGATTTTGGGTAATTGGCTCACTCAGTTATGTGTTTTTTATTTGCAGTCTGGGTTGAGTCATCCAAGCGGCTTGCAGCAGCAGCTTAGCTAGCATGGAGGCGGAGACTGAAACAGCGCAGATGAATGGCCCATCTGGAAAATACATAGACAGCATAGGTAAGAAAAGACATTGGAACACCAAACTGGACATTTTTACAACAACCTGATATACTTTTTTCATGCCTCCCTAATTCTACCTTTGGTTACATTAATTTTAAAAAGTGAGCCTCAGTGCCATTTGCCTATTATATACGTGGGTAGTCATTGAGGCCTGCCAATTACACTAACCTCAACTGACACTCTATTTCAAATTGATGTAAGATTTTCATTTTCCCATATCACATAGTCAGAAAAAAATATTCAGGCCAATTCCTTTTTGTGCTGTCAGTGTAAATTTGTTTTCACCTACATCATGGAGTATGGACAGTTGGAGTTGTCTCGGTATCCCCATACTCTTTCCATCAATTACCCTGGGGATTCTCATCTGGTTATGCCAACCATATACCAATGTTCTGAATGATAAAGACACTGTCTAACCAGTGCTGTGATCCTCAGGGTGAACTGATTGGTTCATTCTTGAAAGTGCTATCTCCTGTCACAGCAGTTGTGTAATGGAAAAGAGAAACCATCAATGCTGTTAATGGAATGTATGGATTTTTCATTAACTCTGGAGAGCTTACTTGGGACTGTGACAGTTGATTCACTATTACAAATGATTTTGTAAATCTAGTGTGTGGCTGAGGAAGGGGGTCAGTGGTTGTTTATGTATTAGAATAGTGGAAAACACATTTTTGGGGATGTTTTCTAAGAGTATTTTTAGACAAATGTTCAAATTTTAGCACAAACAAGTTGCAACAAACTTCCCATCATTAAAAAGAATTAAAAGTCTGAACAACTGTTCTGTCATTCTGATATGACCTCCCAGGCCTCTGATATAAACATTATCTGGAAGCTGGAATGCTTAGCCAAGATAGAATGTTGTTCTAAGCTAAAAGTATGCTAGCTCCTGGGGATACTAGATACTCCTGTATCATGACCAGAAGGTCACCACTGTACCAAAGGATACACATGATACCTCATTAAATTATTCATTACTGGTAAGTAGGGGTATAGGTGATATTTTGGGAAGGACATTCCTTTGAAGTGAAATCGAAGGCCTGGTGGAGGGCATTGCAGTAAAGATAGAATCACAATAGTCTGTGCCCCTATTCTGAATTACATAATTCCTTTTGATAACCCAGGGGATCAGATTAGTTTAATAAAGTCATCCCTTTTAATATTTGTTCTGCTCTGATATGGAGAGGAGCTGATCTGCTTGGTATCAAAGAGGGGGACATATCATAGTGCTGGATTTACTTTCTGGCTAATTTTATGGTTTTCTTTGTGAATTATAAGTACCTTCCTGATCCCAGTTGTGTATGAGGTTCTATGATGGATTGTCATTGAATTCACAAAAATATTACAATATTTGTAATGATGCATATTTTGCGAGCATAGTTTGTGAAAGATATATATTTGTGCGTGTGTATGTGTGTGTGTGTGTGAGAGAGAGCGAGAGTTTAAATGAACCCTTCTGTGAATTGTTTTCATTTATTGTAGCGCATCTTCATGTTAAATGCTTTTATAATTGTTATCCAACCACTTATCTTTTAAATAATATCAATTAAGATGTGTGATTCTTAAAAAACCATCATTATTCCTGTCCAGACACAGAAGATCCAGAATACAGGCGTGAGTTGCAGAGGCCTCCAGATATCAAAGAAGACGTCAGGGGACTGAAGCTAAGGCAGCGTGTTTCTCTTGTCCTGAACAGTGAAGCCTTCAGAGAAGAGTTGGAAGAGATAGTCGACGACACACTACAGAATGTCCCAAGTTCTTCCAGTCTTTTAGCATTGCAGCAGATTGCAGATGTTCTCATACCACAACAGAATAAGCCTGTGTCTGGGATAAATAAAAGTGGACGTAAGTATTTACATTTGTATTAGTGTGTTATACATATATCTACATCTGGTATCTTTTTTTCTGTCATAATGAAATAAATGCATGTTTGGTTAGTTAATTCAACAAGGCAGACATTATGACATCACATATAAAACCACAATGCATAAAATGTTATTGGGGGAGAAAAAGGCAAATGGCTTTGTGCATCCCATTGAATCCTACAGAATGATTACCAATGACATGTTTTCTGAATTGAGTGCCAAAAACTCCATCCAAAAACAATACAAGTCTTGGTTGTTCCCAAAATTGTTTGTGTGTAGGTCTTCAATAATTTTAACTTGTGTTTTTTCAGTCGCAACTCCCTTGATTTTGATAAACGACCTGAGAGGAGTTGATGCAGCCAACTACAGCAAACAGGAGAGGGTACTACGGTGTAAAGTGGCATCTTGTTACAGACTGATTGACTTATTTGGTTGGACCCATGGCATCTATAACCACATTTCGGTGAGTTTTTTGTAAAAAAATTTGGGCTACATATGAACAAAGGGATGTAAATTGATTTCTACCAATATTTATTTCGTTGGACCCATGACCTCCTTGACCACATTTGGTGAGTTAAGGGCAGCATATATCTTGGCCCAGTTTTACCAAGAATTTAAACTGATTAACCAGAAAGAAAGAAGTTTCTTTCCCATAAAATTTGAATGGGTATTTTACCTGTGTTATATGAATTGTAATCAACTCAAGGTTTGCAACTTTTATTGTAGAGTTGACATGTTTTCATTTTTTGAAAACTCCAAGCCCTGTGTCTTACAAATTTGGCTAAACTATAAACATTGGACAAAAAGCTTTGTGTTTAGGGTATAGTCTATGTATAATGTAATATAAGCTATTGAATATGCTCAAGGTCCTTTGTGGGTAAAAATAACTTTGTGCAACTTACATTACCACCAAAATGTGAAAAATGAATTACAGCATAAAAAGGCACTGTGGATTTCTTTCATCAGACTGATTGAAAAATCAAGTGATTTGATGTGCCAAGTTGTAATCACTGCACCATGAGGCACTTCAACCCACTGTGGTTTGTTTGGATCCAACCGTTTTCTGCAGAAAGAACAACATTTTTTTAAGCAAATGTCATTTGTGTGGGAGTGTCAGCTTCTTGTCAAAATTTTTTTCCATTGTTAGCCCGTTAGAATGCCTTCAGGTTCAGAAAAGCTCAAGTACTCTTGGAACACTTGAAAAAAAGTCAAAAGCAGTTTTCCAGTATATTTGAATAGGAACCAGCCACAGGGACTTAAAATGGGGTCAAGTGGATGCAAATTTTAACTTGCACCTTTGGCTGGATTGGGGATCATTGTCACCTAAATCTAGAACAGAATTAGACATTTGAAATTAATCTGTTGCTGTATCAGAGTATCAAAGATACTATTTATACTCATGGCCTGTTTCCTACTGTAAATATACATGGAGCCCTGCAAGATAGCTGGGTCACTGGTAGGTTAGGTGTCTGCAAAATGCATTTCCTGCTCAAGGTCAGAAAAGCGTAGCCACACCTTTCCTTATTTTGTAAAAGAAGAATTGTAAAGGAGAATTGTAAAGAGCATAAAAAAAGTGACTCTTTTATTTAAAATCAGAAAGCAAAACTTATTTTTAATTTTCATGTCAAGTTAAGTTTCTTGTGAACTTGAAGGCATGTGGCAACTTTGTGATAAAATAAACTTCTTTATTTGCTTGTGTTACTTGAAGTACTTTGGGCACATTTCAGCGTTATTGTTGATGGTATTATGGATATTCCAGGAATCAATCTCTGACGCATTTCCAGGAATAATGATGAGGGGTTTTTTTTCTTTGCAACATTAGCACTAACCTTTTCTATCATAATGTGGAGAAAGCAGAGCCCAAGATTCTATCAATACCAATTGAAGTGGACTTGCCATAAATTTTGTTACTGTTCTGGTTTGCAACAAATAGGGGCTCATGCTATGTTTTATTATGACTAAGACTAGGTGGTCTAAGGTTTGTTATAGTTTCCCTTGCAGACTACAGTCATTTGGATTTTTCTCAACCATCACTCACTCTCTAATTCTGTATACACTAGGGTTTCACTGGCATTTTTCTTCTATTAGCCAAGCAGTAAGTTTTTCCCCCTAAGTTGAATGATGGTAACTGTACACATTTTAGTGCTAAATTAAATTGTCAAAATCAGCATGTATTTCAAAAAGCCTGTCCCCATTATACCATGGGGATGTCTAGATGATATAAGCTAAGAGATCCTAGGTCTAGTCCTTGGTATTTTCCGTTTATATATGTATGTATATATATCTCAAGTATGGCCGAGCATGTTGAAGAATAGCCCAGGTGGTCTGAAGGTGATTATAACAAGAGGTCTCAGGTGTGGAACTGAGCCAACAGACATGCCAGCAGACATAATGCTCACACATACATCACACTAGATCTTGGGAAAATATCGCAACCTATAGAAAGGTTAGGGTACTTGAAGCACTTGCCTGGATAAGGTGTAAATATTGATGATGTAATACATAGGTAATACATGCTGACTTGGAAGTGTTTCACACCTTAAAGTTGAGATTCTTGTCAATTTTATATAAGGTGGTGAAGAAGGCTAGGAACAGTGCGCCTCCTATGGAGAGTTGAAAATCCACTGGGTTATGTTGACAGTTGATAGCTGTAAACATAGGCGATGTAATTTATATATATTTAGAACAAAGTCAAGTATTCTGGCACTATAATATGTTATTGCCTGTTCTGGGTTCATCGAAGCATGGAGATCTTTGTCAACGACTGTTCATTTCATTTAACTGTAAGATGGTACACTATGTTATTGAAACTCGTACAACAGTTTTCAGTTTTGGAAAAGGAGTGGGCTTTGTATTCATTTGGAACCCATTGGCTTTCCATCTATGGCTTTACCTTCGACAATTTTTTTTCTTTCTCTTTTTGTGGTTTTGCCAACTTGACTTCCATCTCCATGTCATGTTCCATAATGCTAAATTGCTGGTGGCAAGGATGGAGCACATAAAAATTCCATTCAAAAGCCACATTTGGTTTGTATCACAACCACTAAACCTTAGAAAACACAACATAGCTGTCATGCTTGTGTCGTTTTGAATTGAAAATACAGACCAGAGTCTTTTGAAATTTCCATTCTTTGCCTCCAGTGACAAATTGTTTCTGTTTTGCACCTCTCTTGTTTTTATGACCAAAATTATGAATACAGTGACTGGGGTCAGCATACATGAATATGCAATTCATCACTCCATGACAAATTGCCTCTTTTTGCACCTGTTTTAATTGCCAAAATGACTCTAACATTTCTGACATTTTTCGGTGGAACATTAGTACATTGCATTGTGAAAGTAAGCGATTCACAGCATGCTTTGTACTTGACCAGTATTAATCTAACATGTTGGTTTGTAATGCACTAGTACTTTAAAGTTTCTACTGAGGTTTCTACTCAGTGTTTTGTGATAAGGTCCATATGGTCTGACAAACTATTTGATGTAGGGCAGTGTGCGCAGAACACATATACATTTCAGGTCACTGTTTTAGTGTTGATACAAGTGGGAATTTCTGCTATCTTTTAGTTTGAAAGCATTATATATGAACTAGAAATGGAAAGGGATTCTGAACGAATAAGTTTTGATTTACTCATGTTTAACAAAAAATTGTTTCTATGCTGTTGACATTCATTTTTCTTCGTGTATATAGATATGATCATGGTTCACCACATGGTAATCCCATACATGGTACTTTTTAATATTTTTACAAAACAATATTGTAAATTTACACCCACCCACCCCTCCCAATATATACTTGGGTTGATTTTTGTTTCCCTGACATGTTTAAGTAAAAACTAGGACACCATTTCAGAATATAATGCTTTTACTTGGGTTTATTCTCAGGCACGTATCAACCAAGAACAGGAGCACTTCCTCATCAATCCTTTTGGCCTCCTGTACAGTGAGGTGACAGCAGGAAGTCTAGTCAAGGTGAACCTCCAGGGGGAGGTGATGGACCAGGGGAACACCACCCTGGGAGTCAACAAAGCTGGTTTCACTATCCACTCTGCCATTCATGCTGCACGCCCAGATATCAGGTGCATCATCCATCTGCATGTGCCATGTGTCGCAGCGGTAAGTCAGTTTTTTTTTTTTTTTTTTTTTTTTGTCTAATCCATATGCTTGTGCCATGTGTGACAACATTGACAAGATTTATTTTGGAACTTAAAGATTGGAGATAGATAACTTCACTGTGTTGCATAGAAAAAAAATATTGATGTGGAAGATAGTGTCTTACTTTTGCCTAAGGAAGTCAAGTTGCTTGGAATTTCATAAAGGAGAATCGACTAGGTTAAGTAGATGACCATTAAACTATATCAGTTGCAGCCAAAGAACCATTTTCCATGGAAGATACAGTGAATAGATGTATTGGATAACTTTCAGACTGTCTAAATAGTCTCATGCAATCTGGTTATGAATGCATCAATCAATACAAGATATTGTCATTTACACATACACCAAGCATTAAAGATAACATATGGCTTGCAGACAGATAAATAATGTCACTGCTGGCCTACCTTATTTTGTAATAATGATGGTAGAATTACCTTATTGATACAAGCTCCATTTGACCAAATAAGAAGGCTGAATATTTTACCTATGGTTAGGGTGTGGGCTTGGACTGAAAATCTTTATTGTCTGTGACAGAGGACTGACTGCACTGCCATCTATCAGTCAGAAATGTAGGCTTGTAATAGCCCCCTGACATCAAACTGTAAGCAACCCGCATGCATTTTGCCTGTCATATCCAAGGTCACCAACACATTACGCAAAGAGATTTCTACTGGGGACACTTGAAAGGAAATCTAAACTGACCACTGCCTTCATATCCTGGTGAGATCAGGTTGCAAGTATGGTGGTCTTGTCACCAGGAGCCAAGTCTATATATTGTTTGCAGACCTCTGACCTTGTAGGTGTGGCAGCCAAGTAGCCATTTTCCCAAACCCCTAGCATAGCCATGAGATGATGTCTTTTCATGCCTGATTTCAGTTGACTTTGTTAAAAAGCAATTCTATACAATTTAAAACAATTTGTCATACTGGGCCATTCGGATAAAATACAGTTGAATCATGACTTTACAGCCCTTTAGTAGTATTGCTATGGGAACAAAAAAATAAATAAAAATAGGTCAGTGTAAGCACCAACTGTGCTCCCACCAGGTTCCACTGTAACAAATTATATATAACCGTATAAATAGTTTTAGCATCTGTGAACTATAGGCTCTCTCTGACCTCTATAGGCTAGTCTGACCTGCTGGCCAAATTAAAAGTTGAGACTAGAGTTCAGATATATTAAAATATGTTTGAAAGCTCTGTAGTTCAGTAAGTGGCGATATATTAATTTCAAGACAAAACTAATTTGAAAGTGACCTTTGATTTTAGGTTTTGACAAAAATGTGACATTTAGTTGCTTGAAGATGGTTTCTTGTAAATTTCTTTGACAAGTAAATGTGGTTCACCAAGTTCATAGAATTTTGCAGTGAATTCTCTTTCAGAAAAGAAAGTAAAGTCAAGGATATATCTTTTTTTTTTTTTTTTTTTTTTTTTTTTTTTTTTTTTTTTTTTTTTTTGTTAAACAGGGTTCTTCTTTCTTGGAAACCACAAAAGATTCCGTTTGGTGTAATCAGGCATCTTTTGTGTCCATATTCAACCAGGTCTTTGAATTGTGTATTTTGAATCATGTATAATATTTCTGACAACAGATTCTGAGAATGCATGTTTTGTAAAACAAATGAATAGAAAGCAAACAAGTCAGTTGAATAATTTTTGTTTTTTTATCAGAATTGAAAATCTACCAATACAAATATCAAGTCCTCAGTAGATTTAAAGGTTGTGATGGCAAACAAAGATAAATAAACCAAAAGAAAATAGAATAAGTAAAGGATTTCTTGACATTTTTTCAGGTATCCATGATGAAACAGGGTCTTCTTCCCATCTCCCAAGAGGCTCTGATCTGTGGGGAGATTGCCTATCACGATTACAATGGCATCGTAATTGATAATGAAGCTCAGGAGTTGATTGTTAGGAATCTGGGACCCAACAGCAAGGTGAGGTTGCTTTCAAAAAAGAAAGTCAATTTTGTCCTATTTGCAGCTATATATCGTTTCTTAAAGTTGTTGACTTCATTTTGCAAAGACAAAACAGATGTCATTTTAGAACCCTTTGACCCATGTTATACAAAATGGACCACCAATATTTGACAAATAAAACATTTGTTTTGACAGAGCATGTTTGAGAGTTGGGATCTTTCCATATATCAGTTCATTGGAAGATGATTTCAAAGAGTTTCAGTGATACATTTGTTATCTTAATGTTGCCAAAGAGAGATTCCTAGTGTAAATGGAATGCACTTGGGAGATATGTCTGTTTTCATAGACATGACAATTCAAACATGGCATAATGATTATGACAAATACACCAGACATTATAAGTTTATTCAACTGTCCGGGGCCAGTTGTGCATTATATATAGCACAAATGTAAAATATTGATTTTTGAAGCACTAGGTCAGACACTAGAGTTATGCCTACCAGTGACAGACAGAGGCAAATATATATGCAATGCAGGCATTTCTCAACTCTCTCAAGTAACCCATTCATTAGCACCTTTTAGGGGAAAAAAAGAGTAAGACAAGAGCATGTTAAAGTAGTCTGCGGGTCGATATCCAAAGCTTTGCCAATCTTTAGTGGATCTGAAAATTAATCTCATTACATTTGTTAACTGTATCCCTATATTGATTTGCACCAGAGGTTGTTTGAGCTTGTAGGGAAGATTCAACATATTAGGCCATGAGTAGTGGCTGGTTTAAATTTCCATCTGGGTGATGGAAATTGAGTCATAGAATGTGCATCCTCTGAAAGTTCTTAATATTAGAGAGTATGAGAGTATGACAAATCATATATCCCACTGAGACAAAAATAAGTGGTTTAACTATTGTATCATACATTCTTTTTAGTCAACAAAATAAGTGTTAATATATTTTTTAATGTAAGAAAAAATCATGTTGTTGGCTATGAGAAAAATTCATTTAATATATCATTTCATTACATATACTATCAACCCAGTAAATCTAAATGTTTTCAGCAGTGAGTGTTTCATGTGTGAAACCATCACCTCTAATGGTATGTACTTGTTTTCACATTTTCATACTTATTGTGTATTTGTAGGTGTTGTTTTTGCGCAACCATGGTGCCGTTGCTTGTGGTGCTACAGTTGAGGAGGCTTTCCACTATGCATGGAACCTGATACATGCATGTCAAGTACAGGTAAAAACCTTTAATTTCTGAAGCCAAAGATTGTGATATTCCATCATCTGTTTCTTTTGAGCCTAGTTTATTGATAAGGTGAAGCTTAAATGGTGCAATGTCATTAAAAAATTAGAAAATAGTTCTTCTCATTACAAGTAATTTGTTGCTTCAACATTTGCAAATATATGGAGCTGTATCTCTGAAAGATTTCCACATTTTGGTTGGAGTGTACAGCATAAACAGGAATTTTGAGTTTTTCTGTTCTGATTCTTGAACTGTAGGCCCAGTATGTTAGTTTAAAAATATCACTGAATCTTGACAATATTTGTTTGAAATGCAGTAATTTATGTATTAAATATATTTGTTAGAGCTTTTGCCTGTATATATCCTCTGTGTTTTAGGTGAATGCTGCCAGCCTGGGCATTGACAACCTTATTCAGCTGAGTGAAGATGTACAACAGAGGACCTTTGAGGTGGCCAGTCGTGGTGGGGGTGGCGTGAACTCAAAGGATGCTGGAGTCAAATGGAGGACCGGAGACCTGGAATTTGAGGCTTTAATGAGGCATTTAGATAGCGCTGTTAGTATTTTTTGTTTCCACAATTAAGGTCTAAAATGTGTTGAGTGACAATTTAATGAAAAAAAAATACATATTTGTCCATATTAGAGTCCAGTATTGCTAGTTTTTATTTAAGGTACATTACAAATGGGCAGGTAATTGTTGGTCTGTAGCATGAAATAAATTGAAATTGATAGAGATGAGTGCAGACATATGTCACTTGTTTGTTAATGTTAGTTAATTCTGGGAAAAAAAATATATCAAGTTTGATTTTTAATCTCTATATAATATTCAGGGATTTAGAACTGGCTACATGTATAAGCAGCCCATTGTTAGGCAACCTAAGAAGGGCCGTATCAACAGTGATGTAGAGGAGCCACCCTCTTCAACTAACATCTCCTACATCTATGATGAACATGGGTAAGTGTTGATGATAAAGGTAACAAGATTCTGATGTACTGTATTCTTGATAGCTTGTATCAGCACTTACCAGAATAAACTTTGAATTGGATATATCATAGAATAGAGTGATTGTAGGGTTATGAGTCTTTTTCTGAATTATTTATCAACTTTCACCAATAAATTTGTAGTTTTGCTATTTAAAATTATTCTTCTCAATAAATTTACTTTTTTTTTTTTTTTTTTTTTAGTACACCAATTAAGCAGATCATTGAATCAAAAAAGAAGGCTCAGAAGACAGAATGGCTGAACACTCCCAATATATATCACAAACAAGAAATTGAGGAGATTGGCACCCCAAACCCAAAGAAAATTATCAAGGTATATATTTTTATCAAGAAGTATCACCAACCAAGGACTCTTTTCCAGTCTGTTAGATTGAACAGTTAAAAAAAACACCCTCATAAAGATTTTAGAAATATTTCGTGCTTGTACAGAAAACTTGCTATTTGAGACTGAAATTCACAATTTGTAATGATCTATTTTAGACATTTTAGCTTGGGTCATTTTTGATTAGTTAGCATTCGTAGTATTTGGTTATTTACTTGAAACATTCGAGTCTATATGGATCTTTATTTGACAATCTAGTGGGTAGAAGATTCCAGTTCACCACAAAGGGGCAGTTACATCAAGGTAGAAAACCCAAACCAGTTTGCACCTCAAGGACAAGATCCCAAGGAGTTTAAGCAAAAACAAAAGAATGTATGTGGAATTTCATTATTTCATGGATTTAAAACCAATCTATCCAGTATATTTGTTGGAGAAATGATACGTTTCAGATCAATTTTTACATATAATGCCTTAATCAATTTTACTACATATTTCGCCAATAATGAAATGAAATTTCTATTTTATTTGCAGAAAGCATCTATATTCTACAAAACAAGCAAGCTTGCTATACAAGACCACTTGGTTCAAATTCTGGCACAAGTTTTAAAAAATAAATTTTCCTATACTTGAATATTGGTATACTTTATATCTATTAATAATAGCATCTTCATTCTCTAGATAAGGAAAGGTTACTATGATGAGAAGATCACCCCAGGCCCCCAGTCCAGGATTCTTGAAGGTGTGAGCTGGGAAGAGGCAGAGAGGATGAAGGTAAAACACATTATATTGTTTGAAGAACCTTCCAGTTACTTGTACAGTTTAACAGCTGTTTCAAATTACAAATAATATCATTGTGTTTTTAAACCATTTCCAAGTCTGCTTGAATTATTTTAGCCACTAAATGTTTTGGCAATTATGTCACGTATGGAATGCTAAAAAACAGCTCATATTATATTTAGCACACCGCTCACAGTTCTTAAGTTTTGGGTTAAAAGTATTGCTGTTTAGTACAATTTTTAAGTTGATATGTTATTAGCAAATTTCGGGGGGTTTTTTTATCAGATTCTATAAAGCTAATATGTAATATCCAACAGTGACATATTTTCCCTAGCAGAAACTCCCAATATTATATCCCCTGTTATTTTCCCATGCTAGGATGCAGATCAGAGTGGCACTCAAGACAAAGTGATCATTGTTGGGGCTGCCTCCAAGGGTATCATCAAGAGGGATCAGCAGCACAACGCTGTGGTGTACAGGACACCCTACACACCCAACCCCTTTGACAACATGAGCCCAGAGGAAATTGAAGCCTACAAGAAGGAGGTGGAGAAGAAACAGAAGGGTGAGAATTTAGATATCGATTTTTTTTTTAGGTGATCAGTCTGTCCAAAAGCATTTGCTCAATTAACTTAATAATTTTCACCAAATTTTGTTAGTATATTTGCTTGAACTGATGAAATGTTTTTCTTTAGCTCAAATAAAATTTGCCCAGCAAAAATAGGTATTGTTAAGTATTTAACATGTTCTTGTGTCAGTTTGACCCAGGAGACATTTTTTCTTTTACAGTAGATTAATATATATTCAAGATTAAAAGATTTTTTCAGGTTCATACTGAGTTATTTTTTAGTATTATAATGTACAAGTCCAAAATGTCAAATTTATCCAAATTTGTAAATGCAACAGACTATAGATGTGGATATATATTTTCGAAAACAGAAATTAAAAATTCCAATTATTTGACAATCATAATTGTAGAAGAACAGTAGGTTTTGGAGATTTTCTTCAACTAATTTCCCAATTTATTGGTTTCTGCTGTTTGTTAAAAGGCTTGAATGAATCACTGTCATTGTTAATGTGTGAGTCACCACATTTCATAAAATACCAAGCATTTGGCTTTTGCCCCCAATCGATTTTAGGTTTCTCTTCTTTTCATTAGCTAACATGCGATACACAACAGGATTTATAAAGGACTGAATACCAGTTGCTACTGACAGAATATGCCAAGGCAAAATATTCAATATAAATAAATGACTGGTGATACAATTGATGTAGACAGAAATCATTTTCACAAAGTAAACAGAATTTTAAAGAAAAAAAAAACATTTCTTTATCTTTAAGGTGATGGAGATGGAGAACCAGGTGCTGATACAGTTGACACAGACGAAGGTAAGGATTGATAGAGTACTCTGTGGTAAAATCTCTGCTGTCCCTTCCACAGCACAAATATTTTGGAGTGATAGATTACCCAAGTTTTCTTAGTAAGATTTTCCAGTGGGAATTTTCTGATCATGGGATGGTTTTGAATCATAAATGTCTCCAGAGAGACTGTTTTAAAGAAATTATTCTGTTAAGTACAGGGTTTTTAAGATGGTTCACAATGTGGTTTTCATTAATATTTGTTCCATATACTAAGATCTAAACAAAAAAAAAAACATTTGAACAGCTGAAAGCTATTTTATTATGTAACCCGAGCTAGATTTATGAGTCATTACTTTCTAAAGGTTCCACAGATAAGACATGATTGATTGCCATGTGCCATTGTGTTACACATTATTTATACAAACAGTATTCCATTTCAAATTTCTTTTTATGAGATACATTTATTTGTGCATATTTAGGGTTCATTATTATTGATCTTGGGTCAGATATACATATATATTATATTAATTTCCTCATGCTTACTCCTATCAATGTAAACGATTCTATAATCCCAGGGTTGCTGACTTTGCACTTCTATAATATATTGATAATAGGAAAAAATATCTGCTAATTAAAGAAACCAATCCTCTAAAGTGAGAGTAACTGTCAATGTGACAAGTTAGCAACCCTGTTTCTACATGTGCAGTTAGTCTAACCATATTACCCACCACTGAGGCATGTTGTTAAATGAGAATGAGAAGTGGGGTGATTTAATGCCTTGATTCAATCTGATTTTTTTTTTTTTTTTTTTTTTTTTTACAAGTTTGAAAAAATTGTGGCAGGGCAGAAAAAAATTGCAATGGGGGAGAAATGGTGTATTCATACTAACCTGGGCCATTTGCTTTTATGGTTAAAATTTAGGGAAATAATAAATTGTATTGAATTGTATGAGAGCATGATGATGATGATAAAGATAGCGCTTTCTAAGCTGCGTTTAGTGATATTTGAAGTAGTGGTTGTGCTAGAGATTCTAAGAAGCTGGTTCTGACATACCCTGGGCAGTGATGTTCTGCAGTTTCTGACTACATGGCTACTATGGGATCTTGTGGTCTTCTATTTGCACGGCATAATTCAAGACTTCATGCACTAATATGTGCTGCTTTATATTGCATTCTCAAATTTCCTTCTCCAAGTTACAGGGAAGTGTTGCTTCTGATAATTGGGTTTTTTAGAGGGGAAAGGGATATATGCATGGGTTCAATATTAATTTTCCAGTTTTGCATATAACAGCAAGACTGTTAGTTTTATATATTATTATAACCTGGCAATCAAAATTAGCATTATGCCGAAAGATTTTGACAAGTGGGACACTAATCCAAAATGTTGAGATGTGATTCTCATGGTGTATTGGGGCTGTGCTTTGCAGTACATATTCAAAGCTTTCCTGTGCTTGTACCAATATCCTGGCATCTTGGCTCCCTTGCTTGCAAAGTAAATACTTAAAACAAATGAAGGACACATCTATATAGAACTGTTCTTCTCTGTTGAAAGGCCATAGAGAACCAACACCACCACCCACACCAGAGAAGAAGGAATCTGCCCCTGTGGCAGCATCAACACCAAAAGGTAGCTGTATTTGTGATGAAAGTGCATGGCTGATTCATGCAGAGATATTTTGTTAAGAACAGGGGATGGGGGAGGAACGTGATAGGGATAGAGAAAAGGAGTAGAAGAGATATCATGGATAGAACAAAGAATGATTGAAATTAGTTGATATTGATGATAGAAAGTTGGTTTTCTGGGAAGGGTCATGGTTTCCTAATTGGGTTTTACCACATTTTTCCATCTCATAGATTAGATTGCAGTATGCGCACAGTAGTTGCTTTTATGTTGTGCTGTTGTGAATATTTGTTGCTGATGTGAAGTGTCTGCTGCTATAGTTCGCACTCCGTCGACTCCTTCAACGGGGACACCAACCACCCCGAATCGTCACCACCGACCCAGGGGGCACTCGTTTGAAACGAACATTGATGACGTCTTTGATGAAAGAGCCCCATCCACTCCCAGGTCCGCGCGTGAAACCAACATTGATGATGTTTTAGATTCTCCGCCAAAACCTAAGGCTGTCAGCACTCCGCGGAGAGCTGCTGGTAATATTGCAATGCATGTGCGGTGGCGGCTAGGGGGAAATATATTATGTATATAATCTACTTTGTTTTAATCCAACACATTTATTTACAGGACTTGTTTTCCTCTCTGTGATTGGTGATATATCAACTATTACTCAGATGTGTATTTGAAATATGCATTTAATCAGTATTTAATGATAATGTGATTAATTATGTTAGGTCTAATTTAGCTTTAAAATAAGAAGTTAATTGACTAGTCAGTAACTTATGCCCTAGATCTACAAAAAAAATAATTGTCAAAATATTAACAAAGGATATCTAATAATAAAAAATTAAATTAAATATTTAATACAGTAACTTGACTAATTAGTAACAAGATATTGATAAGACAATTAACATTAATTCAAGTAACATGGCATTGAAAAATAATACTTAAGGGTTTGTTTTTGTCATTTCTGGAATGGTGATAGGTAATTACTACTACTGTTATAATTATGAGGGAGAGGCTATTGACATGTTAAGAAACATAATCCAGTGTAGCTTCTTTATGAACATTTGTTTTATGTTTGCATTGAACATGCATTGTGTTACATTTGCATTATGTTTTATGTTGGCATATTTTATTTGTTTTGATTATTATCATTTATACATATAATGTGCTTGTGATATTGTGTTTGCCTGTATGTTGATCCTTTGCTTGGATTTCAGTAATGATTTGACTGGTAGTATCTCTTTTTATATTATAAGCAGTATCTCTTCATATTATAAGCAGTAAACTTTTCTTTAAGTAATTGATGTATAATACACCTGTATGTTGAACTCATAGTATCACCTATATAATTTCACCATAGCATGTAGATGTATTGGCATGTGACTTTTGTTGTTGTATTGCATGTATCAGAACCCCCAGCTGACTTCCAGAGGACTAGCTCTGCCAGATATCCACCCAGAAGTCCAGAGTGTAAGTGTTCACCTCCACCACTGTTTTTCCCTTCTCTAATAACCTTCTAATACTTACTAAAAGCACTGTTACTGATATGGTGGTCTCTTCCTTTTCTGCAACAGTAACTGTTATTGTGGGATTAAACTGTTGTCTGTTTTGGGGGAGAACTCATTTAATGCTATGATATCAGTTTTCAGGGGCTCTGATGAAAAAAGATAACTTTAGTTTAACATAAGTGAAAAGAAAGAGAAAATGAAGAGAGAAATCACCAGTGCTATATACTTCTTTCTGTTGCTTCCTGTTCTAACCTAGACTGAACTTAGATCTATTCCTGTTTGACTTACTAACCCTCTGATGTGTTTTTTTGTTGGCAGTTGTGCGTGAAACATTACTGCTTACATGGATAGTAGATAATTAATGTTGTAGCAGCCCACCGTCTTTCTTTTGTTTACATAGTTTTATTAACTTTCATGGATTGCATGGGTTCATATTAATGATCAACTAATCACTCTCACATATTAAAAGCACACCAAAAGCAAAACTGATGTATAACATTAATAATATAACAGTATTTCCTTTAATGTTTCCTCTGATTTGAAAACAAGTCACCTATATAGACCTACATAGTGCAATTTAGTATTATCAGATGCTGTTGCTACTACTAGTTATAAAAAATGAATGTATGCTATACTAAGAAAACCATGATTAGTGTGGTACAGTGATAAAGATGGCTTAGGGCTTCAGCAGTATTTCTTCTGTATCACAATAGGTACAGGCTAAGGCAGTCTGGTATAGTACCTTCAGCTAGCTGTGTACTAGTATTTGACTGTATAGCCTATTATACTCCCTATAACAAGGTGATTGGGGACTATGTACATTAACTATATTACACACTAGGGTAAAATGCTTTTGATCATATTCTGGATTGATGACAAAGCATGCTGGTGTTTTCTTACTCACTTTGATTCACTTCTCACAGTGTTCAGCAGTTAATATAGTACATTTGCATATATATATATATATATATATATATATATATATATATATATATATATATATATATATATATATATATATATATATATATATATAACCTAGTTTTGCAGTTGAGGCTTTCTTGGCTTGACAGGGCAACATTTAACAAGAAAAGCTTATTATGGTTTTATATTATTATTTTGGCAGATTTTCCTTTGGCATTAATATTTATTACATTTAGGTCTAATTTAGAATAATGATTTGTTTTCTTTTGAAATACTCTTAACTTTATAAAGTTTTGTTTTTAATTTAGGTTTTATCTACCCCTTACATTGCATTAGTCCTAAAGTTGTGTAATGGTAATAATTAGTCTGTTTCTTTTGTATGCATGGTAATGGGCCTTGATGTAAAGTGATAATGGATTGTTCACAGTGATTTATTTTTGTAATAGACAGTTTATTTGAAAAGAAGTGCTTGCCACTTTCAAATCTTTTTGCTGATTGCATGATTTTTGCATTGTGCTATAGTGGTAGAAGATTTAAAGCAAAACTTTGAGCGATCAAAGTCTGAACGCATGCCAAAGAAAAAAGGAAGAGGTAAGAGATTATTTGAAACTTGAAAAGAAGAGCAACTTGCACAAGTACTTAGTACAGTGTATTATAGAACTGCACTATTTATGAATAGAGCACTTTCTAGTAGTGAGTTTCTGCATTTTGGTTTTAGTTTCATTTACTAGTCTGATATTTCATTTAGTTTGTATTCTACCTTGAATTGTATAGCATGTGACCTGAACATGTGGTTGCCATGACTGTGCATCATAGAGTTAGAACAGTTTGTTAAAACACACACCTTGTAATAGCACACAGGTTTGTGGGCTGTGAGTTCTCAAATGCCCTTAACATCGCGGGTTTACCATACCTAGTATAAGCAAGTGATAAGTACCTGAGAATGATGAAGTGTTTGGATAGGGTTTGGCAAAACAACGTGTTTACTTGTAGTGGTGCCATTTGTTGGTTGCAGTGACTTATTGGGTTCATAAGGTTTGCAGTTTGGGGAAGTACATGTGCTGATGTTAATGGGAAGATAAGAAATTGTGCAGAGACGTACGGCTTCCCGAAACATTCTTTATTCATGTGTGTGCAAGTTCTTGGTGTGGAAAGCTGTCATAAGGATTGTAGTTCTATGTTTGGGCTGTGGTGCATATGGAAAGAATCAGATGTGCAAAGATAAAGGGGGAAAAATTAAAATCAATTTTAAAAAGTAAAAAAAAAATATTGCTAATTGTAGGTGAAGTGGAAGCTGGCTCCCCTGCCAAGTCTGACACCATGCGCTCCACAGATAGTGCTGGAGACACACTGGATGAACGCAGCAGCAAAGAGGTGAGGACCCAATGATTGATCAAATTAATCTCTTTTCAAGTGTAGATTAATGTAGAAAAAATCAGCTGTACATTTGAATGCATTGATTTTGAGAGGTGCATAGTTTTAAAGTGCTTCTCTTCTTCACTGCAATCTTCCATGGTTCTGGTAATTGCAGTATTATATTCCTTACATCCATGAAGCAATTCTGTTAAAAAAAGTTTTATTTGAAAAAAGTTCTGGTTTGAAAATTGTTATTTTGGTATCTCAGGTTAAAGGTGATATATTTTTATTTTCTTATTGTGTGGTAGACCTGAACTTGAAGGCTCTTGAAATCTTTCATTGTAGGGGTCACCAACCAAGGAACCAACAGAATCTCCTACCAAGGAGAAGAAGAAGAAAAAGAAGCTCCGACTGCCATCCTTCTCCAAGAAGAAGAAGGAAAAGAAAGAGAAGGAAAAGCACGAAAAGGCAGATAAAGAGAAACCAACTGCTCAAACAGCAACACAGTCGGCAGTGTGAGCTTCTCCTCAGCAGCCATTTATAGGGCACATTTCTACAACTGACTTCTCGCATGTGTAATATTGTTGTACATTGAAACTATGCTGAAGCCTTATTAATATCAATTTATGATCAATGTCCAGTACATATATATACATGTAAAGTTTTGGCAGCGGATGAAAAGAAAAGGTGATTGATATAGATGGTCAGTGCTATGGCTAGCTTCAATGTGGGGACAGTATGGTCAGTTCAGTTTTTTTCTGTGGGAACGGAGAAATGGATCCTAAAATATTGATGTATTTCCGGGGCCTACTTTCTTAGATACACAAGCGCAGGATTATAAAGGACTTCCAATAAGCTTTGTCCAGTGGATTTTTGCTCAAAGCATTTTAAAACCAACCTCCCCGGATTACATTAATATTTGATGATGAACATATTGCAACATATATGAAGCTAGAGCAGTGTGGCTTGTTTTTCTTCCCTTTTCTCTAGTGATGACCATGAATACAAATTGAGGGGATCGAAGAAAGAAAAAAAAGCAAGAGATTTCCTATATGCAGCTTTTATAACCAGGGGAGGATATATATATTTGTGTATGTGAAAATACCTTGCTTTTGTTAACAGTAAAACTCAGATTCCATCAGTGTATTACTACAGTTAGGAGGGCTCATTCACTATCAGGAAAGATGGAAGAATTATCGTTTCGCTATTGTTGTCTGAAAAGCCGTCACCCACAGTCACCCTGGTTTGTTTCGTACATTTTTTCTTTCCATATCTACCCTGTGTGTGTGCGTGTGCAATTCCAGCAGGGCCCTGTGCATTGGCAAGATTGACAAGTTTGCAAGGAAACTGCGCGCTTATTTTTACATATTGATGGCAACAATGTTATAATTCTATGATATCAGTTTTTTGTGTACTGCAGGTCTGAACAATATCAGCCACTGTATATTGGATAATCACAAAGCATTGGAAAAAATGCCTATAATTTTTTTTTTTTTTTTCTGTTTTTTATTATAGAAAATTTCTGATAATTGTTTGTATTGTGCATGCATTGTAAATGTGTACAGTAGTTTTGCTCTTCTTACACTTATAGGCTGCTTTGCAGATTAGTGGAGATGCATATATATATATTAGTGTAGTATGGTAGATCTTAGCTCCCTTAAGATGAACTACCACTATGGTTAATTGTTAATATTTTGTATTTGGAAAAGTGTTTTTATGTAGGAGTTTGTAGCTGTGGCAACATTGATGTCATGGTTGTGGAATGTGCCAACTTACTGCTTTGTCTTTGTTTTTCCTTGAATTCTCAGTGCACTTCTTTCCAGAAGAAAATGTTTTTATGGTAGGAGATCCAAGATCTTATTACAGATAATGGGGTTTAAGATACTTTAAGCTTGCTTTAGTAGATTTTAGGTCTTTTTCACTGTTATTTTTAATGACTGCTTAAATAGCAAATGCTTATGTTGAATGCTGATGAAAGGGAAAAATTACAGATCACATCAGTGTTTTTAGAATAATTACATGTAAATGAATTTTATTACTGAATCAATCTGCTGTATCTAAAGCAGCGTACCATTTAAGAAATAACAATTTTAGATTTTATATTTTACCCCTACAATTTTTTTACTACATGTAGTGTTGTAAAGATGTCCCCTCAGAAATGACACCTTTCACACTTAGACCCTTTAGTTCACTGCCAGCAAAGCAAGAAAAGTGTAAGATAAATTACCAACAAGGTCATTACAGTGGAGAAATAATAAACATTGCTTAATTTTACAATGAAGCACACAGCAGGAGAGAATATATCCTCGTAACTCTATTGCTACTCATGATAGCAGTTTTGTATGTACTTTAATAAAACAAAAAAAAAAGGAGTCTATTCTGCTCTGTGCTCCAATGCAGTAACAATGCTTCCGACTTGCCTGGTTTGACATTGTAAATGTTGACTAAAAAGCTTCTAAGTTCATCATGCTGTGTCAATAAAAATGTGGATAACCATCCAGTGGGTTCCTTGTGTTATTATTTTTATGTACAGACACAGATGTGTCTGTACATATAGCCATCATCTGCGTCTGTCGTCGCCGTCGTCGCCGTCGCCATGCTCTTTTACCGATAACACGATAAGTGGAAAACTGTTTTTTCTTTTGGCTTGAAACTTACAGAACTAATGAATATTCATAATACGCAGGTCAAGTTCGAAAATCAGCATGATCGGGTCACTTATAGGGAATTTATGCTGTTTTTTCACTTTTTTCAGCATAAATGAAGCACCGATAACACGATAAGTGGAAAACTGTTTTACTTTTTGGCTTGAAACTTACAGAACTGATGAATATTCATAATACGCAGGTCAAGTTCGAAAATCAGGGTGATTGGGTCATTTTTAATGAATTTAGGCTATTTTTTCTCTTTTTTCAGCATAAATGCAGCACCGATAACATGATAAGTGGAAAACCATTTTACTTTTTGGCTTGAAACTTACAGAACTGATAAATATTCATAATACGCAGGTCAAGTTCGAAAATCGGCATGATTGGGTCATTTTTTAGTGAATTTAGGCTATATTTTCTCTTTTTTCAGCATATATATACAGCACCGATAACACGATAACTGGAAAACCGTTTTGGCTTTTGGCTTGAAACTTAGAGAACTGATAAATATTTATAATACGCAGGTCAAGTTCGAAAATCAGCATGATCGGGTGACTTGTAGGGAAGTTATGCTGTTTTTTTTTTACTTTTTTCAGCATATATGCAGCACCGATAACACGATAAGTGGAAAACAGCTTTACTTTTTGGCTTCAAACTTACAAAACTGATGAAGATTCATAATCCGCAGATCAAGTTCAAAAATCAGCATGATCAAGCCATTTTTAGGGGAGTTATGCTATTTTTTCACTTTTTTCAACATATATGCAACACTGATAACACTATATAAGAAAAACAGATAGGCCAATTGTCATTATACTTACAGGAGTGGTCAATCTTACTAAAATGCAGGTTGAGTTGGAAAATCAGCATAATCTGGCCATTATTTTAGAAGTTATGCTGTTTTTTCACATTTCCTCAGATTCAATTCTTAAGCATGTTAACAGTCTCATTATTTAACTAATAAGATACGTAAAAGTGTTTGTTTGATATTTCCTGCATCTTTACAACATTGTTAGTTGATTATGTAAAAATGATGGTAAACTTGATATCGTGTATTGTGTAATAAAGTGTCAAAAATGGAAATAAACTCATATCATATCATATTGCAGTTTGTTAGATTCAATCATCAACTATGTTCAGAATCTCAGAATGGAGGAAATTGGACATTTAACACTGTTCTATTGATATTTTTCCCATCTCATCAATTTTCTTAGTTGGTCATATAAAAATGGAAGTATACTGTTTATTTTGTTTTGTTTAAAAAGTGTTAAAATGGAAATAAACCCATTTCAGAACAGTGCTGTCTTTTTTACAGTTTGGCATTTTTAAGATGTGACTTTGAAGTTCCATGAGCCTGCAGATCTTTGCTAGTCACATTTTCTGAATATCCATGATACTAATATTTTATGATTAAAAATTGATGGTCATTATGCTGTAAAACATTATGTAATATTGCATCAAAATTTGAAGAAACCCCTATTTTGGACACTGCTCCCATGATGACCATTTAAGGAAAGTCATGTCACTTACTGTTCTCAAACTTACAGGAAAGAAACATGGGACTAAAATACAGCTTCAGTAGGCAATGCAGTCTGTTTGGTAAATTTTTCTGGTAGTTAAGCAGTTTTTTTGTGAAAATTTAATTTTTCACATATTGGCATTTTCAATGTATGACTTTGAAGTTCCATGATCCTGAAGACCTTTGCTTGTCACATTTTCTGAATATGCGTTATACTAATATTTTATAATTAAAAATTGATGGTCATTATGCTGTTAAACATTATATAATGTTGCATCAAAATTTGAAGAAACCCCTGTTTTGGGCACTGCTCCCATGATGACCATTTAAGGAAAATCGTGTCAATTACTGTTCTCAAACTTACAGGAAAGAAACATGGGTCTAAAATACAGCTTCAGTAGGCAATGCAGTCTGTTTGGTAAATTTTTCTGGCAATTAAACAGTTTTTTGTGAAAATGTAATTTTTCACATATTGGCATTTCCAAGGTGTGACTTAGAACCTCCACGGGCTTGAAGACCCATGCTAGTCACATTTTCTGAAAATTCATGACACTTATATTTTATTATTAAAAATCGATGGTCATTATGTTGTTAAGCATTATGTAATATTGCATCAAAATAGAAGAAAACACAATTTTGGGTGCTGCTGCCTTGATGACCATTATGGGAAAACTGTGTTACTTATGACTGTCAAACTTTCAAAAAAGAAACACAGGACTAAAATGCAGCCTGAGTTGGAAAAGCAGTCTAATTGGCTTCTTTTTCTGGAAGCTATACATTTTAGTGTAATATTCATTATCTTTTTGGCATATTCATTGTGGGACTCAGAGCTCCCATGAACATGAAGCCGAATGGTAATCATATTTTCTACATGTCCATCCTATTTATAGTCAATAAACAAAAATTGGTGATAATTATTCTCTAATTTATTATGTAATGTTACATCAAAATTGACAACAATCTTTTTGCACTGCTACTGCAAACATTATGAAAAGAAAACTGTGCTACTTATTATCATTTTTAACTTACAAGTACGATTTTTAGGATTGGCCTTCAGCTCATATGAGAAAACCAGCTCTATTGGATTATCATTTTTATTGAATTTATGCATTTTTTGTGAAATTTTCATTTTTCTCATTCTGGCACTTTCTAAGTATAAACTTGAACTCCGATGGGCCTGAAGCCTTATGCTTTTAATTTCGTCTGTGTTACCTGTTGTGCATAAGTTGATGTTGACTGTGCAGTTAAACATAATGTATTATTGCATCAGGATTGGTAGTCTCCTATTTTGGGCATTATGGTTTTGTGCTTTTCTTTAAGTGCGACTTATGGGCCTAAAGACCTTTGAGTGGGTCAGTCTGTAAATTACCCTTGGGTATCACTAGATTAATTTCAGAGTTATAAAGTCATTTGCCTTAATAGGCCATTAAATGAGATTACATAAAACACACTTGTTGATATTTCCCTGTAAACTCCCAAAGGTAAAGCTCTCTGCTAGATTAATAATAAGGAAGCAGTGATAATTATGCAGGTAAATTTTGTTTAATATTGCAAATAAGTTTTAAATAATATATATATATATATATATATATATATATATATATATATATATATATATATATATATATCAAACTGGAAGATTAAAAGTTTGAATAGCATCTTCATTGGAATTATATTTACCTCAAGCTCTGCCAAGGAGGTCATATTTTCACCCCCGTTTGTCTGTCATCCACATAACACAAAAAGTTATGGACTGATTTTGCAGAAATTTTCAGGAACTGTCGGAAGTGGGCCAAAGAGGACAATGATTAATTTTTGGTGGTGGTCTGGAACAATAATCAATCAATTATCAATAATAATCAACAATTGCTGCCTTGGCAGAGGTCTGCACTCTCAAAGTGCTTTTCTAGCTTTGTTATGTTTTCCTTTATCATTTTTTCTCAAACACTTGCATTTGTGACTTTTAACTCTCATCTGCCTGGGGCTCTGCACATTTTCTGTATTTCCACATAAGCAGTTGTATTGTTTTTTATGTCTTTAAACATTATGTAATATTATTTTATGCACTGTCATCATTTTTCAAATATTGAGAGTTTCATAATGTGAATTTGAACTCTCATGGTCCTGAAACTAATTTTATTGAAGGGGTGGACCATCTTCTGGGTCTTCCTGAAGACAGTCAGGTTATTAAGTTTATATTGACTGGTATCTATTTTTTTCTGTTGGAAGACCATCAAAATGGAGGATGGATCAATATAGATACTTTGTAATACTGTCAGAAAATATCTCTGGGTCCGCTCCTGTTATTGACCATGTTACCTGTTGTGCAAGATTAAAATTCAGTGTTGACTGACAGTGCTATTATAAGCATTATTTATTATTGCATCAAAATTGACAAAATGACCTTTTTTGCATCTTTATTTTCTGTTTTTTGTCTGTACATTTGACAGCTTTGCTGCCTTGTTTATAGATGAAAGTTTTAATGTAGAGGATTTTTAAAAGCACTTCCAACTGAACTGCAAAACTGGATATGGTGTAGTTTGTCAATATTGTTTTATTTCTCAAATGTGAAGCATGTTATTTATTCCCTAGGAGTGACATTTATACAAATGTTATTAACATAAATAATATACCCTATGTAGCACCTGTTTTATTAGAAAAACAGACATGTCCTCTGACTGCACCCAAATTCAAATTATTAAGAAATTTACAGTAATCAAAGATAATAGCCTAAACTAAATAATGAATACCTGATTAAAAAGGATTTAATATGCCTAAAAGATGTGGAGTTTGGGCCCTAACTTCTCTCTATTCTTTTTCTTGGAACTTGCCTGGAGTTTGGGCACTGTGCTTTAATTCTGCACCATGAATTAACATTCATTTTAAATTAAGAATAAATCCTTAACAAGACATTTATGAAAAATTATCTAAATATGACCATAAACAGATTGGTAAAATATTGAAAAAATAACTTGGATTTTAAATGACAATGAAAGCTTGTATCACAGGTTTTGCCAATACTCACCGCCCCCCCCCCCCCCCCATTCCTTAGTCGAGGACTAAATTTCTATTTTCATCCTCAAAAAAAAACATTTTATCATACAAAAATTGCACAAGTGTATAGGTTGCAGGTAGCAGAATGTCTACATTTATATTGTTTTGATTCATTTCCATGTCTAGCTCTAAATTTGCATGGCACATTTAATATTATTTAACATAATTAATTTGAATCACTAAGAAGTACAGGTACAGCTGCAGTATAAACTGCAGGCTTAAAAATGGTGCAAAAATGAGTAAAGCTAGTGTATTTACATACCCATTTTCTTATCTTGCTCCCTGTCAGGAGTCTTAGTTAAAAATTTAACTGGACACTAGATGGTAATGACATATGGATGGTTTCATTCATTCAACTCTGATTTCTGCTTTGTAGCAGCCACTGCCAAAATTCTTCAATAAATCAAAGTCACAAAAACTTGTGTCAGTCCTTAAAATCACCCCCATTCTTCAATATAAATGCATAGGAAGAAAACTAATATGTATATTTAATATACTGTAATGGTCCAGCTGGCTACTAACAACATCTCTTTTTCTTTGTTGGCTCTTGTAAGTTAAGTGTGTCCTCTGAAACGATGAAAAGGGAAGTTGTAATTCCCATGTGAAAATGATGTTGCTGCCACGAAACAGATTAAAATTTTTCTTGCTCAGTGTAACAGGTTATTCTTTCTCTTATGTTAAGATTGTAAAAAAGTTAATTGTTTTATAAAAAGACTAAATGTTTTTGCCTTCAAGAGGCAATATCTAACCTTTTTTCATGTTGTTTATAAAAATGTTCTATCATCACAGTAATACTTGATGGCATAAATCATTACTCACTTTCCTGTTGTTGCTTATTTACTGGATCCATCATATAATCTTCAGCTATTTTTAAAAATAAGTTTCCTAAGAAAGGGAAAAAAAGGAAAGATATATCATAATTTGTTTTTCAAATTATCTGTACAGAAGATCTGACTCTAGAGCAACAATTCACTTGGAATGTTTCCTTTATATCAGTATGGTAAAAAAAAGTTAATTTTTTCTATACCAAACAGCAGGATTCTCAGCAAAATACATTCTTTCAATGTCACTTTTTCATTTATTCTGCACTGTGTCAGTAAAAAAAAACTAGCTCCACTTACTTATGTTTTCACCTGTTTTGGCAGATGTTTCAAATACTTTGGCTCGTATTTCTGAAAAGCACAAAACAGATTTTGTCAAGAATGCACATAACTGGTCATATATATCTATACAGTAAATGTTTGGGGCCTCTCTTACAGAAGTATCAATTATCAGTTACCACTATATATTTTCTATTTGGTCACCATTATCAATGCACCAATCACTATCATCAATGCTCCAATCAAACATTTAAAACAAAAATAAATAGAAAAATATTCTCATAAAATTTTCACATTTAAAAAAAAGATACAAACAAAATATAATATTGATTCAATGGAGAGCTCACCATCAGCATAGTCTGTGACCATGTGATAATCTACTTTTCTATTATTCTTATTTTCATCAACAAGGTCCTTCTTTGTTCCACAAAGGTAAATCTTGCAGTTCTGTAAACGATTTATTGAAATCTTTGGTGACATACTAGTTATTTAAATACTCAATCCAGCATGTTCATGTTAGCCCTCACTTTGTAATCCTAAATATTAAAAGAAATGTTTGTGATTGAAAACTGTCCATATGTATTCATAACTATTACAATAAATTTAAGATACTTTAAGTATTTATCTGATAATCATTACTAAAACATAACAAGAAATGTGCACAATTTCTGCTCTATCAACATGGCCAGACAAAGGCAAAAACAAAACTTACAGACACTTTTCATATCTGTACATAAAAAGTGCAATTTGTTACCTCTTCATTATTTCTCAATTCCTTCACCCAAAAACAAACTCTGGCAAAACTTTCTGAGTCTGTCATGTCATAGCACACTATGGCAGCTTTGGCCCCTCTATAATATATCCTACTCATTGCTTCATAGCGCTCACTACCGGCAGTGTCCTACAAATAGAAAATATGCATCACTGATTTGAACAATATTGATAGAAAGTGTGTACATAATTCAAAATTTATACAGTTAGACTTTACTACCAAGATCTATCTTGTTACCCATATATAAAATAAAGTTTTTATTGTGATCAATAGTTAATGACGTACTCTTTCTACATTATGACATTTTGCATTTGCAATGTACAATTTCACTTGTATTTCTAGCATGATTCTATTTTTATTCGAAATAACTACATGTAATAATATTTAAGGGCATCTCACCCATATTCCCAATATTAAACTTTTCCCTACAACTTCAATTCTTTTGGCACCAAAAGCAGCCCCAATGGTCTGGAATGAAACCACGAATTTCTTTTATGCTATTTGACAATATAAAATAAAAATCAAAATATTCAAACACTCAATTAATATATCGTCTATGTGACTCATTAACGTTTAAAGATTACTGATTGTGGCAAAGACACTTTAAAATGAAAAACAGGATAGTCTAAATATAGGTATTTGCACTGAAGACATTTTACCATAATGATTTTGATAAATATTTTTACAGATTTTAGCTAGGTTTACTCACAGCCTGGTATGGGGCTTCTCCATGAAAACGGTCATGTAGGAATCTCTCCACCAGACTGGTTTTACCTCCAAACTCCTTGCCCAGGAGGACTATTTTCATATCAACTCGGCTTCCACTCATTGTCAATATTTTTCACTCGTCTTATCTTTAGGTCCAGTGTAAGTGTATGACGTACGTAGTGGGAGCAGATCGGAAACTTAATGTACCGGTACTGTAGTCTAGTGACGTGCTATGGTCCTCTGCCAGGCGCGATGTTCAGCCCGATCGAAGTTCGCACATCTCAGTTATCTGGCTGTATTTCTGTTTATTTGGTTACCTCTAGGCATCTGAGACAATTTTTGTCAGAAAAACATGTGTGTTGTTCCACAATAACCACAACTTATGTTGTGAGCGATGACTCAAAAATAGAAACCCAACTCCTATTTGTGCATTAACGCTGATTTCAAAACACGACAACCATCTCTAAAAGTTTAGAAGGTGCGTGATCCTCTTATCTCTGAAAACGTTATTAAATAACTGCTTATTTGATAAATTGAGCTTATAACTGCCTGTATGTTAAACTGGGCATAAATTAGACTTTCAAAAACAGATGTTTACATACTGTCTCCACTCTGCAGTCGACAAAATTTATCAGACCGGAAGAGGAAGCAAGGGAGGCACTTGGCTATATAAATGTCAAGGATTGGGAAACGTAAGTTGCGTTCTTTCCTTGCAAATGAAATCAAAATTGACACAATTGCCTCTTGGAAAATAACTTTGAATACTTTATTATGAAAATGTTTTGACATGAATCCTTGATTATTTTATAAAATGCTTTTGTTCAGATTTTTTCAAGAACTGTAGGATTCTTGCTGGCAAGTAAACCGTAGCAAGTTTCCGGTCGCATGTTGCGTGGAAGAAAAACATGCTTCGTTGCATGCTTTGGTTATCTTCTCGCCCAGGACGTGAATAGCCACAGATTCGTTGGTCACAACTGCAGCTCTTATTGAGATTTCTGGGATATATCGGACATTATTGAGACTAAAGATAACAAGGTGTTACGTTAGAGCAGGAATTACAGTACTCGACAATGAAGTGATGACCAAGATATTTGCAAGGTGCTTGGCCCTGCAAAGTGTTCTTCAGACCCAGTGGTTGTGTCCTTATATTAGGCCTAGATCAATAGTCTTCAGGCATAACCCTATCGTGGTGAGAAAAAAATTTAAGTTTTTGTTACATAAAATGAACTCGAGTGAAAAAACGTTCGAAGCATTATTTGTTGACAGTCAAGGGAATATTAAATCCTGTTGCACATTGTGATTGTAAGTAAATGTAATATATATTAATTATTGGGTCACATTATGCAGCGTTTGACACTCGCACTCGCCAGCATGCCAGCACAATGCGAGTAAAAATTAAATCTGGCGTGTGAAATTTATGATGCAAGTCACCATTTCGGCGAGTATATTTATGTCAACTTTCTATATTAAGTGTATCGGCAAAATTTAGATTCAATAAAAGTCCGATTGACATGCCAATATTTACGGGGATGTTCAGGGAATTCCCCTAACTGCTAACCTCGTTTTTACTTTCATAAGTAATAATCGTGATTGGTTGATGTTGAGGAATTCTGTAGTGACGTATTCACAGTCTCTTTTGAAAACCCTAGCCTTTGATTGCACAACGGAGTTTGACAAAGTACGTCTTGGGATTATGCGCAGTCGATACTTCCGGGAGAAAGCGTGCAAGTGGATCATGGAGCAGATTTGAAGATTACGAACGTCCTGTAGAAGGGACTGAGAACGTCTCAGAATCGGCATCAAGTGATGAGTAAACAAAATCAAAGCAGAAATGAACTGATGCAAGCTAACTGTCTGAGCTCTCTGACCCAAAGCATGTTTTTGACGTTCTCTAAAAATCTTTTTCTGAGCAGAGCAAAAAAAAAAGTTTTTTCAAAAGCGTGAAGATTAGCAATGTGTTTAGGGTAAGAGAACTTGAATTGCCTACCTTGAGCTAATACAATACAATACAATACCATTCAAATAAAGCAATATAACGAATTTTATTTCACCTCGGATACACTTTAAATTTTAACAATCTCGTTAGCTTTACAGCTAATCACCGATTTCATCTCAGCCAGAGGGACCTACAGAGTTCAGTAATATTAATAATATTTAATTAAAGCTCATTTTAATATTTATCTTGAAACAAGTACTTCTAGAGCCTAAAATGAGTAAAACGATTGATCAAAACAGTTTTTAATTTTATCTTTATTTGCATATGACGTATAACTAACTATGCAGCATTGGTACCTGATAACATCTCAATCCTCAGTCATTACCACATGACCTGCACTTGAATATTTGGCTGGTAACTTCTTAATAAAACAGGCGAAAGTCTGGCTTGTACATTTTCAGTTTGGCCGGTAACTTTCAAAACTCACTGGCCAAATTGGCCTGTGCTATTTCAAACGAAGGTCAAACACTGATTATGAGGAAAAACATTCTTTACACTTACGTAACCTGAACAATAATTAAATTTGGAAGTCAACAGTTTTTAGTGGGAATACCCGAGATAACGAAAATTGATTTGAGGGCATGAGAAAGCACTTTGATATTAGCGCAGTACTCGGTGCAAACACCTGATAGCAAAATCCTCAAATGTGTGAAATGACAACCAGTTTGCACATGCTCGCTTCATTTTCATTAAAGTTGTTTATTCCTTTTTGTCAGGCTTTTTACTAGAAAAATGGGGCTATAATGATGGAACTTGATCTTTGTAATGTTTTATTACTATTTTTATTGCTTCAGGTAGAGCAAATCCAGCAAATGGCCAACAGTAAGTTTGAATATGTCCGCAAGTTTGAGACAGAAGACAGGTGCTTGCCAAATTGCTGGATAATAGTGAGAGTGGATGGAAAAGCTTTTCATAAGTAAGATTTCAGTTATAAGTGGAGACTAAAATTGAAATATTAAATTGAGTAAAACTGAAAATTATGTAATATCTTTTATTTGAGTAGTGTGTTACATATTACATTTATTTCTTGAGAATGAGATGCATGTGTATCATTAAGTTGTATGTGAAAGTTGTAGAAATCTTTGGATGTGCTCCTGTCAAGGAAATAACATAAAAGTATTTATAATCTTGGCATGGTTGTGTGCATTTATTTCTATTATTTTTTTTCAGGTTTTCAGATCTTCACAAGTTTGTCAAGCCTAATGACGATCGCTCTTTGAATCTGATGACAAAGGCAGCAGAGACTATTTTACAAGAATTTGATGACATTGTTCTGGCTTATGGACAAAGTGATGAATACAGTTTTGTTTTTAAAAAAAACACAAAAACATACAACAGGAGACAAAGGTGAGATGTGATCAGGTTATATTATTAATTTAAGATGTGTTACATTGCAGTGCTTAAACTCTCTGAGTTATGTAAAGGCAAGAAAACTGGCGTTGTATAAGTTGTGGTGTTGAAGAATGCAGCAGGTTTTTTTTTTTTTCTTTTTTTTTTAAATCACAGTTTTCACAGTTTTGTGTATTTATGGTGATATTTAAAAATATTTATTAAGGATTATGACCCAATATTGGAGAGATATGTCACAGGAATGACCCAACTGATATCTCTTGTTCATGCCCAAGAATTCTGAAAATTATTTTAGATAAAAGTAAAAGAAAGGCATTTTGATTTTAAGATATTAAATAAGTAGGTTTCAGTGCTTTTGTTTCATCTGTGAAAAGAACACTAGACGTCTCTTTCTTTCTTTCATTTTCTGTTCCAGTAAGCTGATGACCAATATATCAAGTCTGTTTGCTGCCTCCTATGTATTCTACTGGGCAGACTTCTTTCCAGACACTAAATTGCAGTATCCACCTTCATTTGATGCCAGGGTGGTACTTTATCCTAGTGATCAAAATCTCAGAGACTACCTTAGCTGGAGGCAGGTAGATTGTGAGTATTGTTTGGCCTATAGACAACAATTTCAAAAAGGGGTTCTTTTTATTTAACAAAATGGACCTCTTTAACCTTTTAGTTGACAAATGTTTAAAAATTGCATAGATCAAATTATTTTATTATATTCTTTCATTATGTTGATTTTTATGAATATGCTGAAAATAATGACAAAAAAGGTATGGTACTTTGGGATAATTGTACCACCAGCGTTAGCGCTGGCGGTACACATGGTTTTAGTCCCGTCTGGTCCGTTCCGCCGGCTCCTGCGGCTCCGCCGGCTCCGCCGCCATGTTACCGTTACCGCTTCTCCTCCTAGACGGTAAGGGCCCCCATACCCATCTCTTGGATTTAGGTCACCTATAATCTCAACTCGTTCCACGTAAAATTTGGGCTTTGTCGGTATTGGGGTCTAGGTGTGGCACTCATTGCAATGCACCCTTGTCCAAAAATGGCAAAATTAAATGCTAATTATCTACCCTACAGAAGGAGTTATGGGAAAAATTTCTACAGACGGCTTTCCAAAAGTCATATGTGTAGATTTCAAATATGCCCTTGGATTTGACCTTTGACCTTTAAATCAAGGTCAAACGGGCAAAAATTTTCAAAAAAATGAATTTTTTTACGAAAAAAAATTTATTTGCGCTGTTATTCAGACACCACACAGACTTAACCAATAATATTATTGGAAAATGTTACCCTTCAGGTCATCTTTCATCTGTGTGAATTTGGGGTCAATCGGTGCATTTTCACGGGTGAAGCGGCCATAAGATACCGAAACTGAAAACTGTCTCTAATTCGGGAACCGTTAATGCTAGAGACCCATTCTTTTTTGCATTTTGTAGAGCATGTAAAGCCCAACACTGGAGGTGGTCTCCGTTTTTTTGTATTCCATACGGTTTTCGAGTTACGCTGTATCAAAAAGTACATATTGGTGGTGAAAGCAAAATGTGCAGTACGGTAATGGATAATAAATTTTGAACTCTGGAAAAATAAAACATAAGGCTTGGCAAAGCAGACAACTTGTGGTCAAAAATGACATTATTTCATCAAATTTGAACTTCTGGAACTTCAGAGCACCTCCCATTTCAAGAATTTTGACCAAAATGACCTTTTCTTTATTTTAATTAATTTTTTCTGTAGGAAATTTATGGCACATTAAGGTAACTCCGAAATTATAACATTTAGTCCCTTATATCTCCAAAACTGGCAGAGATAGGTCCATAGTTACTATTGAAGTTGAATAGGAAGTCATATACTGGCAATCTTACTGTGACCTTGAAATTGACCTTTGACCTACTTTTCATCATGAACTGAACTTTGCAAGTTTTGCTTCCCTTTTATCTCCAAAGTTACGCTGTATCAAAAAGTACATTTTGGTGGTTAAAGCAAAATGTGCAGTACGGTAATGGATAATAAATTTTGAACTCCGGAAAAATAAAACATAAGGCTTGTCAAAGCAGGCAACTTGTGGTCGAAAATGACATTATTTCATCAAATTTGAACATCTGGAACTTCAGAGCACCTCCCATTTCAAGAATTTTTACCAAAATGACCTTTTCTTTATTTTAATTAATTTTTTCCGTAGGAAATTTATGGCACATTATGGTAACTCCAAATTTATAACATTTAGTCCCTTATATCTCCAAAACTGGCAGAGATAAGTCCATAGTTACTATTGAAGTTGAATAGGAAGTCATGTACTGGCAATCTTACTGAGACCTTGAAATTGACCTTTGACCTACTTTTCACCATGAACTGAACTTTGCAAGTTTTGCCTCCCTTTTATCTCCAAAAATGGCAGAGATAGGTCCATAGTTTTTATTGAACTTGAATATGAAGTCATATACTGGCAATCTAAATGTGACCTTGAAATTGACCTTTGACCTACCTTTCACCATGAACTGAACTTTGGAAATTTTGCTTCCCTTTTATCTCCAAAACTGGCAGAGATAGGTCCATAGTTACTTTTGAACTTGAATAGGAAGTCATATACTGGTAATCTAAATGTGACCTTGAAATTGACCTTTGACCTACTTTTTATCATGAATTGAACTTTGCAAATTTTGGTTCCCTTTTATTTCCAAAACTAGCGAGATAGGTCCATAGTTACTATTGAACTTGAATAGGAAGTCATATACTGGCAATCTAAGTGTGACCTTGAAATTGACCTTTGACCTACTTATAATCATGAACTGAACTCTGCTAATTTCTTTCTCTTTTAACTCCAAACCTGGCAGAGATAGGTCCATAGTTACTATTGAAGTTGAATAGCAAGTCATATACTGGCAATTTACTGTGACCTTGAAATTGACCTTTGACCTACCTTACGATGAACTTAACTTTGATTGTACCATTTTAAGTTATATATATATTTTTGCGTATTTTGAAAATTCTTGTTGATTGCATAATGATTCAAGCATAAGACTGGTGGCTGTGTCCCTTATTTTGTGTATGTGGGGGTCTATACGAATGCGCTTGCTCCAGCTGGTGGTACAATATTCGGAGGCGGTATCGCCTCTCTGATCCTCTAGTTTTAGTTTTAAAATAGAAGAGAAAGTTTATGAAAATTAATAATTCTGCATGTGATTATTGTATCTGTTTCAGGTCATATTAATAACCAGTACAACACCTGCTATTGGAACTTGGTTCAAGTTTCAGCACTGAGTCCAGCTGAGGCTCATGGCAGACTGAAGGTAAAAAAAGAATCAATGAACTGAAATATTGCCTGTAAAGCTTTTATCTGGCAGTTGTAAAACAATAGCCTAACCCACCCATCCCCCTCTCTCTCTCTCTCTCTCTCTCTCTCTCTCTCACCTTTGATTCAAAATTTGATGTGTTTGCTAAATACATTAATTTTAGTTGAATCTGTTTTTATGAAAGTTTACAAGGGCTGCCAAATGACAATTTGTGGCTTATATATTATACCTTGACCAGTTTTTCATTTTACTCTTAAAGATGGTCACTTAAGATTTTTTATTCTATTTCCAGGGAACTCTTGCTTCAGATAAAAATGAGTTATTATTCTCAGAATTCAACATTAACTACAATAACTTGCCTGAACTGTACAAAAAGGGAACAGTTGTTATAAAAGAACAGGTAGTTTTAAAGTATCTGTATGTGACATTTATTGATCCAACATCATGACATGACATAATTTGAGGTTTTTTTTCTATTGACTACATTTCAGACTTTCATACTGGGAATAAAAACTAATTAGAATTGATAATTTGTATCTTTTGCCAACTGAATCCGTTGTTAGATAAGTACTGTAATAGATTTAGTCAGGCTCATATGGGTCATTTGTTGAAAAATAAAATGGCGTTCTTAAGTCCATTTTTTCTCAACTTGTAAAAAAAAATTCAAAATTCAGTATTAACAGTGTTGTTATTTTCCAGGAGGTGACATCAGTACAAAGAGAAATTCCAAAGACAGATGGAAGTGGAACGGAAGAAAAGACATTTACAAAAAAACGACCAAAGCTAGTAGCTTTGAATGTTGACATTATCAGGGACACTTTCTGGAAAGATCATCCATATATTTTAGAGTCGAGTTGACACCAACAGTTTCTGCCTGGGAACAGAAGATGTTAGAACAGGATGAATATTTTATTTTAACAAATAGCATGGGTAATTGTACCACCAGCGTTAGCGCTGGCGGTACACATGGTTTCGGTCCCGTCCGGATCGTTCCGCCGGCTCCGTTGGCTCCGCCGGCTCCGCCGGACGGCTACCATTACCGCTTCTCCTCCTAGGCGGTAAGGCCCCCCGTACCCATCTCTTGGATTTAGGTCACCTATAATCTCAACTCGTTCCACGTAAAATTTGGGCTTTGTCGGTATTGGGGTCTGGGTGTGGCACTCATTGAAATGCACCCTTGTCCAAAAATGGCAAAATTAAATGCTAATTATCTACCCTACGGAAGGGGTTATGGGAAAAATTTCTACAGACGGCTTTCCAAAAGTCATATGTGTAGATTTCAAATATGCCCTTGGATTTGACCTTTGACCTTTACTTCAAGGTCAAACGGGCCAAAATTTTCAAAAAAATTAAATTTTTTACGAAAAAAAATTTTTTTGCCCTGTTATTCAGACACCACACAGACTTAACCAATAATATTATTGGAAAGTGTTACCCTTCAGGTCATCCTTCATCTCCGTGAATTTGGGGTCAATCAGTGCATTTTCACTGGAGTAGCGGCCATAAGATGGCGAAACTGAAAACTGTCTCTAATTCGGGAACCGTTAATGCTAGAGACCCATTCTTTTTTGCATTTTGTAGAGCATGTAAAGCCCAACACTGGAGGTGGTCTCCGTTTTTTTGTATTCCGTACGGTTTTCAAGTTATGCTGTATCAGAAAGTACATATTGGTGGTGAAAGCAAAATGTGCAGTACGGTAATGGATAATAAATTTTGAACTCTGGAAAAATAAAACACAAGGCTTGGCAAAGCAGACAACTTGTGGTCAAAAATGACATTATTTCATCAAATTTGAACTTCTGGAACTTCAGAGCACCTCCCATTTCAAGAATTTTGACCAAAATGACCTTTTCTTTATTTTAATTAATTTTTGCTGTAGGAAATTTATGGCACATTAAGGTAATTCCAAAATTATAACATTTAGTCCCTTATATCTCCAAAACTGGCAGAGATAGGTCCATAGTTACTATTGAAGTTGAATAGGAAGTCATATACTGGCAATCTTACTGTGACCTTGAAATTGACCTTTGACCTACTTTTCACCATGAACTGAACTTTGCAAATTTTGCTTCCCTTTTATCTCCAAAACTGGCAGAGATAGGTCCATAGTTACTATTGAAGTTGAATAGGAAGTCATATACCGGCAATCTTACTGTGACCTTCAAATTGACCTTTAACCTACTTTTCACCATGAATTGAACTTTGCAAATTTTGCTTCCCTTTTATCTCCAAAACTGGCAGAGATAGGTCCATAGTTACTATTGAAGTTGAATAGGAAGTCATATACTGGCAATCTAAATGTGACCTTAAAATTGACCTTTGACCTACTTTTCACCATGAACTGAACTTTGCAAATTTTGCTTCCCTTTTATCTCCAAAACTGGCAGAGATAGGTCCATAGTTACTGTTGTATTGAATAGGAAGTCATACTGGCAATCTGAATGTGACCTTGAAATTGACCTTTGACCTACTTTTCACCATGAATTGAACTTTGCAAATTTTTCTTCCCTTTTATCTCCAAAACTGGCAGAGATAGGTCCATAGTTACTATTGAAGTTGAATAGGAAGTCATATACTGGCAATCTAAATGTGACCTTGAAATTGACCTTTGACCTACTTTTCACCATGAACTGAACTTTGTAAATTTTGCTTCCTTTTTATCTCCAAATTTACGCTGTATCAAAAAGTACATATTGGTGGTGAAAGCAAAATGTGCAGTACGGTAATGGATAATTAATTTTGAACTCCAGAAAAACAAAACATAAGGCTTGGCAAAGCAGGCAACTTGTGGTCAAAAATGACATTGTTTCATCAAATTAGAACATCTGGAACCTCAGAGCACCTCCCATTTCAAGAATTTTGACCAAAATGACCTTTTCTTTATTTTGACTAATTTTTTCTGTAGGAAATTTATGGCACATTATGGTAACTCCAAAATTATAACATTTAGTCCCTTATATCTCCAAAACTGGCAGAGATAGGTCCATAGTTACTATTGAAGTTGAATAGGAAGTCATATACTGGCAATCTTACTGTGACCTTGAAATTGACCTTTGACCTACTTTTCACCATGAACTGAACTTTGCAAATTTTGCTTCCCTTTTATCTCCAAAACTGGCAGAGATAGGTCCATAATTACTATTGAACTTGAATGGGAAGTCATATACTGGCAATCTTACTGTGACCTTGAAATTGACCTTTGACCTACTTTTCATCACATGAACTTTGCAAATTTTGCTTCCCTTTTATCTCCAAAACTGGCAGAGATAGGTCCATAGTTACTATTGAGGTTGAATAGGAAGTCATATACTGGCAATCTTACTGTGACCTTGAAATTGACCTTTGACCTACTTTTCACCATGAACTGAACTTTGCAAATTTTGCTTCCCTTTTATCTCCAAAACTGGCAGAGATAGGTCCATAGTTACTGTTGTATTGAATAGGAAGTCATACTGGCAATCTGAATGTGACCTTGAAATTGACCTTTGACCTACTTTTCACCATGAACTGAACTTTGCAAATTTTGCTTCCCTTTTATCTCCAAATTTACGCTGTATCAAAAAGTACATATTGGTGGTGAAAGCAAAATGTGCAGTACGGTAATGGATAATTAATTTTGAACTCCAGAAAAACAAAACATAAGGCTTGGCAAAGCAGGCAACTTGTGGTCAAAAATGACATCATTTCATCAAATTAGAACATCTGGAACTTCAGAGCACCTCCCATTTCAAGAATTTTGACCAAAATGACCTTTTCTTTATTTTAATTAATTTTTTCTGTAGGAAATTTATGGCACATTATGGTAACTGCAAAATTATAACATTTAGTCCCTTATATCTCCAAAACTGGCAGAGATAGGTCCATAGTTACTATTGAAGTTGAATAGAAAGTCATATACTGACCATTTTTAATTATATTTTTTTGTATATTTTGAGAACTCCTGTTGATTGCATTTTATAGAGCTTGTCAAGCACAAGACTGGTGATGGTGTCCCTTTTTGGAGGGGGGGGTGCATACGAATGCGCTTACTCCAGCTGGTGGTACAATATCCGGAGGCGGTATCGCCTCTCTGATCCTCTAGTTGTCAGTTGTAATCAAAACAAAATGTAGGAAACCAATTCTGTTTATGTTTTATTTAGCCTGTTAAATGTGTCAAGCATGTGCTACCTTGTAAACGAATTAAAAAAAAAATCTTTTAGGTGGGTGTCGTAATCTGTATCTTTATTTAAAATGAACAGTTAGTCCATACAAAGAATAGGCCTTTTTGTAAATGCTCTCTTTGTCGTGTGTTTGTTTTCTCCTCTAAAATGATTCAGGACCTTGCATGGTAGTTTGTATCTTAAGTGGGTTCAGAGCTGAAAGTCTCAAGAAAAAGATTTCTCTGATAACCTGTGGTATGTAGACTGTTAAAATTGTATCTCAAGTTTTGTTTCTTGTGGTATGTTTGATATTGACGGTATGGTGTGTGCCAATTCATGAATAATTAACAGCATTTCTTCATTGCTGTATTCAATTCCCAGGTAAAGATTACTTGAAGTCCTGTAGCCTCAATCTCTGATGAAGATACAAATTATGAAGCTGTCTTAGTAGTCAATGAAATATTTGAGTGGCAATTATTCTGAGTTTACATGTTGTTTTACTGTTATAGTTTACAGTATGGCATTCAGTTCAGAAATAGGACGAATAGAAAATTTCTTACAAAAGAAATGTGTTGTTCGTAAAGGGTCAAAGCTCTTGATGTTAGATAATTTACTAAAACAAGATTGTACCATGTAACCATTTTGATTCACACACATTATTTGGAAGCATAATTTGCATTAAGTTAAATGTCAGTTATGTTGTTGTGTATTTTGTGATTGTATAATCCACCAATAAATTAAACTTGTTTTAGGTGTTTATTTGTCATCAAATTGAATGAATTCTTAGTTGAGTAAAAGATATACACATACGAATAACTGCAAACTGAAAGTTTTTAGTAGTCCTACAGGGAAAGTTAAATGGACAAGACCTCTGTATCAAAATAAGATGAGTTTAACGATTGTCTGACAAATATTAAAAAAAACAAAAGTACATTTGTAATATAAAATCACTGAACAAGCATGGCCTAAAATACTCGTTAGTGTTAGTGTTACGAATGAATTAATAAAGTTTGGGGACAATAAAAGCACAATCAAAATTTTGTTTATTTTAGCTTAAACTCTGGTAGATCCTTACCAGATTCCAACTGATTAAGAGTGGTCTTTTTAAAAAAACGGTAAATGTATCTTTAAGGTAAAATGTATTCTTTCCTTTGTATCTATTTTATTTAAAATACATATTATATTTAATATTTTATTAGATCAAATAGTTATTTTGGTATACCTTTTCCTCTCAGACCTTTGCATTTAGAATTGTCCAATACATGACTATTCGGACAAATTGGAATGATGAACCTTTAAACATCGGATGCGATATTTAATTAGACAAAAAGCAGAAACTCTAATACTCTAATAAGTAATGTCCAATTAGTCTGTGCAAATGTAGTGGAGGAAACTGTATATCCCTCCGTATATCCCCCTTACTCCAAAGGAGCCAAACCTCTGCATTAACATAACAATAGACAGGTGAGCGAACTACCTGTCTAAACCAATGACATCGCTGAGAGGACACAGTATCAGGTCTTGGCGTTTTCTTTGACTAGGGGTTTTATAGCACTTGTGAGTGATCAATAAAAACATATGTCAATCAGACGCTAGCCAAAATATCCAATTTAATTAATTCTTCTATCAGATCATTTAGGCTCGCCTTTCTTTTGAAAATAATTACGGCAGAAACCATTCAATCCAAATGCACCAACCCTGATGCAATTTACATAACAATAAGACGCTCAGCGTAATGCGAGTTCTCATCCTAGATTGCCACTTTGACAGCTGGACCCTGTAAGAAGAAGACGCAGGATACGTGTGGCGAAGTCGCAAGGCCAAACTTTCATTGAAGCAAATGTCTCTCGTAAGTAATACATTTCTTATGCAACCAAATGTTGAAAGCGTTTGTCAGTGAAACGTAGTTACGTCTAAGGTGCTCAATTCGATAGTTCGGTGTGTAACCTGTATGGCTAGGAAACCTTGTTTTGTATTCGCATTTTTGTGGAACGTTTCTTACATCAACACCTTTACAACTTTTGTTCATGTTTATGAAATTCAAGTTACCATGGGGTATCCTTACATTTCCGCGTGTTTTAAATATCATGTCGCCGGGTGGTTCTTTAGATTTGGAAAAAGCTGTACGGTGACCGTCCTTCAAATAGGCCTACTTGATGACGAGCTGTTAGACGCACATAGGAATCTGTTTTCATAGGTGTCGCATTGTAGTGCGCAGAAACTTTCACCTGTATATAGAGACATTTCATCATGTTGCTCATGATTCTATTTGAAGCTTGTCAGTAATCCACTTTAGTAACTGGTCTGCGTCAAATGGCCTTTTATTTTCACTGAGTGCCATCTTTTTGCTCCCCAATATTGTAGTTAGTATCCCCCCCCACCCCATCATATCTTGTTTACATTCATGATCATAACATCAAATTTTGCCATTTCGATATATGACAATTTCGAACAAAAACGAAGCTTCGGCGAGCCTGTGAGCATTTGGGCACATCAACTGGATTTTAAAATCTTAACATTTGGAAATTTAAAATTAAATTAGCGAAGTGAGGGTGGGGTTCTTACTTTTTATTAACTGTCATAATGACACAAAAATGACTTGATATCTATGGGGTATTTTGCGTTCTTCATTGTATTTTTCCTGTCCGTTCTTTTCAAAGTGTAAGAGATAACCCCCCTTTTGCAAAGCCCTTTTAATTTGATTAATTTAAATACTATTGTTCAGCCAGTGTCAATAAAAATTCTTTCAACAATAATGAACCATTTCAATTACAGTTTATTTTGTTTTAGTTTATATTTAATCAACATGAAATAGTGGGTTGCGTTATTAACGTTATATTTTCATATTTCAGGACTGCAGTTTCCTTCGCCAACTGTATTTTAATGGGCATTCGCCTGACAGAAGCTTGCCAAGCCTCATGCTGTATTTAGGAACCGGACATGCACCTGCATATACATCTACAAACGTGCACTATGCATACACTTATTAAGTATTGATCAGCAATATAGTAAACATGATGCGTGGTATGTCTATGAGTTTTGAAAAAATTAAGCCTGTACACATTAGGCCTAAGTATTTTCATATATGCAAGTGGTACAATGAGATTGATCATGATCTTTTCCAAACAGTAGCTACGTAAGTTTTTTTTAATTTAAAGGTAAAAGTGCATTTATACCATATTGCTGGTCAAATTTCGAGAAAAATTATTCAAGTCGAGCAACTGCTAGATTACTTGTCGTTTACACTGTGGAATTCAATTCAGATGCGTCCATCGCAATTCAATATTGTTATATAAACTTGCAAAGGTCAAGCGACTTTAATTTCACCTACTCTGAATAAAATGTAAGTTTTTGATTTGATCTACGCGAGGTATAGGTACTGAAGAAAAAAATGATATTCATATGCAAGTGACTTTTATTCTTTGGTCATTTTCAGTGCTTGCTGAAAAACACGCCTTGTATAAATTAAAAGATCGAAACTTATCCAAGGTATTATGCCACGAAATGTGAACTTCAGTGAATTGTGGAACTGTTCATTTTTATATACGATTTCCTTTAAATTATTTTACCTCTAAAAGTGCATAATGATCCTCGATTACTTTATCCGTGGTAGATAATATTACTAAACATCCCAGAAAAGACTATTTTTCTTTAACCAAGTTTGATTGAAGTTCGGCACAAATTTTTTTAGACATTTTCCCCTTTCAAATAAAAAGTTGACCCCAGTACTGGTAGATACTTTAATTCAAATATAAATTGAAAGTGGACGGATTCCAACACGAAATTTGGCTTTATAAGTCAACATTTTAGATTTACCCGAAACTGAATTTAACAAATCGGAAAGAAAAATAATATTTATCTAATTTTTTTCTTTCTTTATTATTTGCCTTGGAGCAGAAAATTCAACTGCCTTATGCACAAAGAATGACGCACCGATTTTTCTTCAATCACCAGCTTGTATGCAAGATTTTATAAGCATCTTGAATTTCGATGTCCATCTAGTAATCTTCAGGATAGAAGCCACATTTCCTGAAAAACGTGCTCAAATATAAGGTTATAAAGATCTTTTATTATAAATTTCGACCACAAACCGTCGTATGAATATGTTACTCCAATATTACTTGAAAAGTGATGTTGTACTTTAGAACGAAATTGATGATAAATGGAAATGCAATACCTTTGCTATTATTGCACAATACAAGATGAATGTAGTTTTGTAAAATTTATAAATGTACCTGTTCAGAGTCTTTGGAAATATAAATGCTGGATTTTTTATACTGAAAAGTGTACATATCTGCATACTTTTCAAATCATTAATGGAAATAGATGTTGCATTCAATTTTTCGTTCACACAGTACAAGTAATTAATAAACATTCAAAAAGGTGCATTTAAGAATGATTTTCACATAATCATCTGAAAAAATTGCTTTTTTACAATGATTTTCCCTCCTGTTGTAATATGTTCTTCAATAAACTATACTTTAAAAAAGCTTTGTTTTATTTATAAATGTGCGCAGTGTAATCGCATTATCTTGAAAATAACTGGGGGTGAGGTTCCATTAAGTTCGAGGGTAAAAGTTGTTGCAAGTTAACTACATTTTATGGTTGATAATCGGGACGAGTCCAAAATATTCAAGGGGTGTCAGGTGGGGCGCGTCCATTCTATCTGAGGGGTGACAGGTGGGGCAAGTTCATTCCATTTGAGGGGTGTCAGGTGGGACGAGTCCATTCCGTTTGAGGGGTGTCAGGTGGGGCGAGTTCATTCCCTCTGAGGGGTGTCAGGTGCGGCGAGTCCATTCCATTTGAGGGGTGTCAGGTGGGACGAGTTCATTCCATTTGAGGGGTGTCTGGTGGGGCGAGTTCATTCCACTTAAGGGGTGACAGGTGGGAAGAGTCCATTCCATCTGAGGGGTGTCAGGTGGGACGAGTTCATTCCATTTGAGGGGTGTCAGGTGGGGCAAGTCCATTCCATCTGAGGGGTGACAGGTGGGGCGAGTTCATTCCATTTGAGGGGTGTCAGGTGGGACGAGTCCATTCAGTTTGAGGGGTGTCAGGTTGGAAGAATTCATTCCATTTGAGGGGTGACAGGTGGGGAGGCTCCATTCAATACGAGGGGTGACAGGTGGGGGAAGTACATTATATTCAATGATTGAGAAGGGTTTCATTTGCATTGGTGGGTATATGTCAAAACAAAAGTAGTATGTTTGTATTTAGTTTATTTAAAGAAATTTCACAAAGAAGTACATTTAAAAAGAAAGCTCAAAATTCAAGTACTATGTAAATTTATTTTTTATTATTTACAGAATAATAACTTTGAAAACTATATTCAATGTCAAGTGTCAAATTACAATATACTATAAAAATTCCAAGAATACAAACGCATCACATTAGCTCATGTCCATAGCTTAGTCATTTTTTCAAAGTTAAATAAAGAACTGCCCAACAAGGCTAAGGAATTAGTTGGAAAATGTTATAAATATATTTCATATTATAAATGAGAAGTAGGTTTACCTACACTTTGAAAAATTAATTCGACATACCACCAATTTAAGTGTCATGGGTAAAATCACTTCCTCTGGTTCTACACTTTGCCTTACATTGTTTGTACAAATTTTATGCATTTCACTTTAAATTCATTTAACATTGTTCGTCTGAAGTGCAATGACCAAAATTCTACCGACAATAGGGAAGCATCAAATATTTTTGATTGTTAGAGAGAGGCCATTTCTTAACCAAATTTTCAATATACTTCAATTTGTGACAAAACGTGGTAAAGATAATAAATCATCATTTCAGTAATTTTATCACCCGTGAATGATGCTCAAATTTATTTGATTTCTTAAGCGAGGCCTTTCACCTTGCCCTGTACAAATATAGAGAGCACTGTTCGACGCAAGTCATAATTAGTGGTTATGCAATGCCAAGGTGATGCTGGGGCTCATTTCCATTTCATATGATTGTGCTGAAGTACATTTCTATTTCTGACTTTTCCTGCAAAATTCGATAAAATTCAGATAAATTTTATTTTATTTTCTTTTCCTATTTCAGAGAAGTGTTGGAACATAATCTAAAACCAAACGCAAATAATATACCCTATGTAAAATGTTGACACAGGAAATAGAGAGATTCATCAATAGCAAGGAAAAAGACCAAGAGACCAAACATGTCTTCAGTGGAAACGGATCCCTCAATGAGTGACTTATATTCAGTATCTGCAAAGAAACATGGAATAATCAGTTAAAAAAAGAGAGAGAAGTACATAAGTTGCAATCGAATGGTATGTAAAGCAATGGTTAAGGTAAGAAGTGAATTAAAATTTAAAAATCTGCCTGCTTAAACTAATAAGAAATTACCAAAATGTTTTTTTAATGATTATGATTAAATTTAAAAATGGCTTTTAAAGTCCATTTATGTCTTTTTAATCTAGTTTTGTTAACTTTACGTGTTAACGTCGGTGTAAACACAAACTAGGGTACTCACAAGTGGTGCTCATGCCGGTTGTATACATAGGATTCCATATGCAAATAACACTGTCCAGACTGTCCTCATTGTAGTTTTCCTCCACGCATCAAAAAGTGGCTGAAAAAAAAAGAAATAGTAAAAACAAAATAAAAAAACTACCAAAATGATTAAAATAATCCTTTAAGTTTCAAATGAGTAGTTGTGATAGATGTACAAGTGACACATTTACTGCAATATTTTTAAAAAATTAAAAATTAAAAAATAAGTCTGATAAGTCGTTGAAGGATTATTCTGGACTACACCCCTGACTTGGTCACTCTACTAATCGACTTTTTATTAAAAAGACCTGTTTATGAAAAGCAGAGGTTTTCAATTATATATTTTGGCGGATTATATGGCCTTTATGTGGTCCACACGTGAATATTGCACTTTCACAAATTGTAAGAAAAAGGCATAAATGTCAGCAATAAACAGATCCAGTGAACTACTTGTCTTTATTTCTTCGTTATTATAGCCCTTGCGCAGTATCCCCTTGAAGCCCGTGAAGCTCAGCTTGTTTTATGATTAAAACACAAAATAAAAGACATCTTGGATCCAACAAGATTTTATTAGGTCCTTTAGTAGACATTAACCATGTGCTCTAACCAAGTAAATGGATGTAATCATATGCTTTGACCATGAACACATTTGAATTCGAAGAGAAATTCTACAAGATAAAGGTGTCGACTTTTCAGTAAAAAGAAAATAAATTTTACCATTGGTAAGCACGACACGACGTCAATATTTAAGTCTTTAGACTTAAATATTTTCAAATTTAAAATTTGTAAAGGAAACAGTAATGTAAAATCTGCCAAAGAGCTTTACAATGGCGGGAGATGCATTGAGGAAAACGAGGTTTCAAAATTGATCTTAAAATAAGTTTTGGCTGAAAGCGTCATCTGTCCTTTGCACGAATTATTTACGAAATATGTCCAGAAATTGTTTGGAAACGTTTTGCTGATCGTTACTCTTGGTCTTATTTCCGACTGGTGTAAAAATGTACGATAATAGACTATTTTGACATAATGCCCAGAATATGTGTTCTATTCGTTACAATAGCTTATTATATGGAACAAAAGGAGAGTAAAACTAGTGAACAGCATGAAAGGCCTAAAACTGAGGCAAGAATGAATGTCTTACATGTACAATTGGGTCTACATCACATGTTATTACTCGAGATACAAACATTATCATTACCAGGATTATTGTACTTTCATGTCATAAGTATGAAACAGACAGTATTACTTACAACATACTTTCGGTAGTACAAATAACACTCTTTGGTAAAATAAGCGCCCATATGGAAGGGGAAGCCATGCTATCCAACAAGAATCTTCTTCGCCGCCTGCAGTGGGTGCAGCTTTAGTACCTACTGAGTACCGCTCACGTAATGGTCACCTGTCCGACCTGCTTTGCATAATAATAATAACACTCAGTCCGCATTTCTTCGGTATGAGGCTAACCAGAAATGACCAATTTGGATGTTCCTATTCCGTTTATGCACAAAAGAAATGACATTATTGCTCTCTATCTTATTAAATATTGGTTCTATGTTATACGAAGTCCAAAGTCTGAGGCTTAGCTGCGTGTCTTTTTAAAAGAATTTATATTCACATTATTATTTCAGCGGGATTATTTTGCGTCTGAGTGCACATTGAGTGTAGTTTAGTCGGTTCTCTCTGTCTCTAATCTATCTATTTATCTATTTTACAGCACTAAGCACATGGTACAAAATAAAAGAAAAGTGAGACTCAATCGCAGTTGTTTTATAATCTAGATATAAAATAAAACCCAAACTCGAAATTAAAGATGCACGGAGTGTGGTTTTCCCTCTAGAGAATTCATACTTAACGTATTTTCCTGGGGCAATCAGTGATTTTCTTCCACGTAACCTAATTAGATCCTTCATTTTTTCAAAAATTCCGAAATAACTTTGAAAACTGACGTCCGGGTTGTGTGACAGGTGGCGACATTCGTCAGGAGGTGATTTTAGAATTTAAAAATTTTGATGACATTATAATGAATTAAAATTCAAAGAATACTATCTGTTAAAATGTTCAAATAATATTATTTGTCCACAGACCAGGTTGACAATAGTGGTTAACACGTGGTTAAATCCTTACTCTTTATCTCCGTAAATAAAATAGCATTTGAAATCTAAAATGTCTCAATGAGATGATAAATACTACTATCAGTCGAAATTCTAATATTAATGGGCTTATTGACTAGAGGATAAAAGAGAAAGTTTTTATCATTATGATTTAGCTCTTCATTTACTTAATTTCATTTTTATTTTTATTTTTGTACCCTTTAAAAAATAATAACAACATTTCTTTTTATTTGTGACGTCAAACTAAACGCTTTCTACGACACAAGAAAGCTGTTGCGTCACTAAGCCGCGGCTTGCGTTACCATAACACTGTTCAAACCCGCAGTATATTCACGCGTATTGCAGTGCAGCAGTGAGAAAAAAATTCAGAGATTGTTTACAATGCTTACCTTATCTAGACTTCAAACTGAGTTGGATGACAGGGCAGCTACGCCAGCCCCGGTTAGTGTTTTCTTTTTCATAATATCAATTAACCGCTGTGTATGTTACGATTTTTAAAGTTGCCCTGGCGTATGAGGATGTATGCTTTATAAAAGCATTCATGTTAAACTGTTCGGCATTCGATAGCGGAATTTCATCACAAAACGTCATCATACAAAAATATAAAAACTGAACCGTACAGTGTTATGTAAATTTTGAATGAAATTCAATAAAATTTGACCAAGGAGTTATAACAGATATAACTCCTTGATTTGACCAATATCGAAATGTGCTTACTCCCTTTTCTTTCAGGCGCAGCCAAGTTTTTGGAAAGAGTTTAGGCGACGTATGAGATATCTGTTTTGTTGTGGTGCAAACAACAACCGTCTTGAGCCAGATTTTACTGACCTTAATGAAGTCTATGTTCCTAAAATGTATCCAGACTGGTTGCCGCTGGAGCAAAACCAAAGATATCAGAATAACAAGCAGCGCCTTTATCAAGCAGTAAGTACAACACAAAAAATACTTCTCCCCGCTCTCATTCACCTCCTCTCTCTCACAGGCACGCGCGCGCGAAAAAATTACGACACCTTTTCTAAGTCATCTTCTTTTCTTTTTGTAAAAACCGTTGACATCTCTTATCAACTTGAAAAACAGCAGATATTATTATTATTATTATTATTATTATTATTCCAGGCATATGAGAACATATGCCCAGCAGACCACATAGTCCTAGAAAGAGACAAGCGTGGAGAGTTGGTTCAAATAGGCAGTGGTCGTTATGGAACTGTGTTTCTGGCTAGATATAAACCGACTGGAGATTATGTCGCTGTGAAGAGATTCAAAAGAAACAAGTCATCTGAGATACACATTCGCAGAGAAGCAGCCTTTCTCGACATCCTACAAGAAACCAAATTGTGCCCAAAGTTCTACGGCATACTTGAAGAGAAGCGTCAAAGCACCAGCAAGTTTGCCAACCTATCTATTGTTATGGAGCTGGTGCGACTCAAGGAAAACACAAAACAGTGTTTTAACTTGAAGAGTTTCGTGCAGACCCAGTTTGCTCGTGGTGGCTTGACGACCAAAGACTGGTTTAACTTCAATATAGAGCTGGCGCAAGGTCTCATGGAAGTCCACGAGGTAAGGTGGAGTTTGAAAAATACATTTATCAAATGTTTTACACCAAGGGATATTTTGCAGTTAATACGAAAACGAATATTTCACCTACTATGTTGTTGGTGATAATTCGATAATTTTTCCTTTCAGCGTGGCATTTGCATCCTAAACCTGAAGGATGAAAATGTAATGGTGTCAAGGGACAGCGAGGGCGCCATTCACCCACGACTGGTAGACCTTGGCGGCGTCGTGTTATTGGACGACGACAACCCTATCGTGCCACCGCAGACATTCACAGAGAGGAAGTTGAATATTTTCAACAAAAAGCGACCTAGTCTGGCCCCTGAGTTATTTAAATCCAGTAAACCTACTGCACAGATAGACATTTTTAGTCTTGGATGTATCTTTGAAGATCTCGGAAAACGAGAGATGATGTGCGATTTGACGGAGCTCGCCCTGTGGTGTACGACTAGCGATCCTTCCCTGCGTCCAACGTTGGCTGTTATTGTGAAAGAGTTGGGTGAGCTTGCGGTTAAACTTTGACATTAAGATAAAAACATCACGATCAGAGACAGGTGTGTGGAGCCAAACCGGTGTTCCGGAAGGAGCTCGCCCTCTGGTGTACGACCAGCGATCCTTCCTTTGCGGAAGGACGTATATTGAATAATATACGTCCTTGCTTTGCGTAAGATAAGAACACTAGACCTACCATCTTTATCGTCATCATCATCATAATCAGTGTGTGTATGGAGCAGGAGACCGATGTTCAATGATTGTAAATTTTATTTTATTTATTATTATTATTATTATTATTATTATTATTATTATTATTTTGCATTAATAACCAGGCAAACACTCCAAGAAAGCTACTTACTGTTTTTCATAACAAATAATACAATGACATAGGCCTTCACATATAGAGGGCCGGCTGAGGTTCACTACAGCTGGATTCAAAAATTTTAACTCTCTCCACACTTCTATAGATATTTTACAAAATGTATATATACTATAAATAACTGTTATCTGGTAAAATCATACTTAATCTTTTTGGTTGTAATCAACAGCAACTTTCAATTTGTTTTGACAACAGATAGGCCCCTACGAAATTATATTCAGTAATCTAAACTTAATGTTTTTTCCAGTGTTTCATCTGTAAATCATTGGTATCTTGTACAAGTTAATGAAATATACTTTTTTCTTTGCTAAATTGCTTGTCTAAAATACCTCTGTAAAGATAAGACATGCAAGTAGGAAATGACGGGAGAGACCAAGTTGAATATTATAAAATATCCAAATTAGAATTTTGCCTAGTGTTGATATGTTTTCCCCAGAAGATTTAGGCCTAAAAGTTAATTATCCGCGTTGAAAATATCCCATGCCAGAGTCATAATTTCTATATCCACATATTCCACAAAGATACTCTCCCTTGAAAAACGATAAAAACCTCTCAAAAAAAAGTAGGCCTACCCGATGACGTAGGCCTAGGCCTACAATACGCATTTTCTTGTGAAGTAGCCTTTACAGCTAAGAAGAAATGGCGGCATCATTTGACTACCCGCATACCGTGAAATGACTGGCCATGCATTTAAGACGAAATCGTTTAATAAGAAATGGTATAAAACGTCAAATCGTAAAATTAATTGTTAGAAATGGTAGGGCCTATAAAACATCGAATCCAGTAGGCCTACCTCTTCACAGCGACGATATCTCCAGTCGGTTTATATCTGGCCAGGAACATAACTATCAATGATTCCTGAGTAGGAAGAATTGGTTTTTATTCGAGGAAAATTCGATTTGTTGGGAAAATCCCAGACAGGATTCTTGTAGGCCTACATGTAGGCCTGGACCTACTTATTTAAATGTTTTGAAAATATGAAACGGGACTTACTTATATAAGACCTATAAGACCTACATGTAGCTTTTCTCTGGTATGAGATAGGCCTATTCTACCCAGAAATATTATTTTTGTATGATGTTAGTGTCCTCTATATAGGCCTAGCTAGGTCTATGAAGCTAAGCGCGATTTGCAAGCTTTTTTTTTTTTTTTTTTTTTTTTTTGTAGGCCTAAGATTTGGGTGCACATTTCAAACACACAAATGAAAAGTAAATGAAAGAATTCAAAGGACTAGTCTAATATCCAGAAGCAAAGAATCATGTAATGATAATCACACGGAAGATAGATCTTGGTTAGGCCTAGATTTTACACAGAGTTAAATTTCATAACCCGCGCGCCTTCCTTTCCTTGACCTGACCTTGACAACGGTGGAGTTACCGTTGTCAAGGAATGACGTATAGTCACGTGATATAAATTAAACATGGCGGTTGCTGTATAATCCATAAACACTCGGCTTATAAATGTTTAATTAAAAGCTGTTGTGCTGTATTACTGCACAGTTCAGTAAATATGATGTAAGTAGGTATTTTAAATATTGGCTTTTATATCCTTTGAGGTGCAGAAATGCTATCACAAAGGAACGTTTTGATCACGTTTTACATCGATTTTGAAGCTAATCAGACTCGGATTGTATATTCGTGATCGTTTAATACTAATATACACGTACTAGTAACATTACCCTGTTATATTATTTACTAAACTAAGCTTGTGACATGGGTGCAAAATATAGCATATGGATATGCATCCAGTTTAATAAATGTGGTAAAACGAATGATTTTTACTAAAGTTTCATTGAGGTTTTTCACTTGAATGCTGTAAGTCATTCCATTACTTTAATTTTAAACAAAGTCAACCTGACAGTGTCAGTGACCAAATACAATAATTATCTGCTATTTTGACAATGAGTGTATCATATTTATAAGCCAAATGACTAATTTTACTGGTACGTACAGAGTAAAACATAAACATGTAAAGTACACTTAAGTTTAATTCATTTTTCATATATTTATCTTGCTGAAGTTACATGTACTCTGCAACCAGAACTTACAAATGTTAAATAGCAGAGGAAGGACTTAAAATGCATATTTATATTGTACAGTAGTGATACGCACAACCATTTTATAAAAAATAATTATTCCATTGAATGTATTATTTTAATTTCAAGGGGACATGATAGTCACAGGTAATTAGGACTCAACTGAAGTGATCAAGATGCCTGTAACAGATCAAGGTGGGAACCCCAGACTGCAGACCAGTCTTGGCTCACTCCTTGATAGAAGTGGAGGTAGGCAGACTACTATATGTCAGGGTGGCCATTTTTCCTCTTACATGTATTATAAGCTAATTTCCTTTTTTTCTACAAATATTTATTCAATAATACTGTAAATGAGTAGGGGTGAAAGAAATGACAATTATTAGTTTTATTCCCTGTCAGGCTGTCATAGGTGTTTACAATGCTAAACTAGCACAACCTGTCTTAGCTACAGCAGTTATAACTTTTCTATCTGCTTTTCTGAACATCATCATCAGTGTTATTGTAAGTTAAAGGCATAATAACTCTTTGTATGAGACCTATATTTCACAATAAAAACCTTGTGAATAACTCATAGAAATATAATATATTCTGTTTTACCACAAAAACAGCAGTTATAGCTTTTATTCTGATATTTGAACTTGTCTTTAGACCACGTGACCTCCATTGATGTCTATACTCTGTTAAAATCTCTTAAGAGATTTTAACAAAAAACCAAACTTTTTAGAAAAAAACCAGGGACTAACTTTGAATGTAAAAATGGATTCATTAACCATTGATAAGTATGGGAAAATTGTTGTTTACTCCAGGAAAATTCATTTTTTGGCCGAAACGAAGAGTTATTATTGCTTTAAATCAATTGTCAAAAGTTTACATGTCCCCATTCATTTGTATTACAATCCTTGGCACCTAAGACTAAATAACTGGCCAGTGTTTGCAGAGGCTAACAGGTATTACATGTATAACTTGCAAAGGTTATATTCTTTAAACAAAGTCATGAAGAATATATTTTTAAAAGAATGTCTGACTTAGTGTTTGAATTTGTATTATTATAGACACTTCTGGAAGTCATACCCTGATGAAGCACATGTCAATGGTGCCCTATGCACACCAGTTGAGTGAAAGCCGTATGTCAGGCAGGAGTGGAGATACAGGAAAAAACAAGAAGAGAAGGAAAAAGAGAAACCCTGTGACAGCTAATTTAGCTGGAACCAGATATGAAGTCGGTCAGTTTATGGGCTACTGTTTGAAGTATAGCCACGCTTTTTTTCCATAAAAGAATGTTATTGATAGTTGTGAGAAAAAAGGTAGAGAAAGAAAGAAAGAAAGAAAGAAAGAAGAGAAAACGTAATGCAATACATACTGACAAAATGAAATAAAAAAAATAGAAAAGGAAAAAAAATAGGAAAGAAAGAAAAGGAAAAATGCTATATAATACCAACTGACTGAATGGACCGAAAAATGCAAAGTCATAAAAACAGTGTTATTCCCTTTTCCATCATTATGTGAAAAACAATGAATTATTTTCTTTTTTGTTTATAGTGAGGGAAATGGTTGAGAAGAATGGTTTTCATGTTAGCAGAGATGATGACCCTAACAGGTACACATAATTATTTCCACTGTGGTGATATTAACTGAAATCAACAGTGTACAACAACTTGTAAATGCTCTCTGTCATACTCTTGTGATACTATTATGATAATTGATTAAAATAAAAATTAGCCAGCTACTGTAAAACATTCCTTTCTGTTTTTATTTCCAGCTTTCTTTTATGGTTTGATAGTTTTGTATCCACAGAGAAAATTTCGGAATTGAAGGTTTTCCAAAGGATAAACCATTTCCCTGGAATGGGAGAAATTACCAGGAAAGACAGCTTGGCCAGGAACATGGCAAAGTAAGTTGTTGGTTGAGATAAGATGTATTAAGATGAAAAACAAAAGTGATATCAAAATTACTGGATTACGGAATAAGAAATTTGCAGTAGACAATTTGGTATATTGTGACGAGTATATTTTTAAATTCAGCTGTTAAACTACAATAACAATTATATACTAATTGTTAATGTAAATTTTTTTTAATGAATTGATAAGATTTGGCAAGTGGAAATTTTTTACCTTGGTATTGCAAGTTATTTCATCTTTTAGCAATATCAAGTATAAATGTGGGACTGTGTAGAAAGGGAGATAGTTTTTCTTTTTGATCTTTTCATAAGCTTTTTCAAAAATGTTTTACTTAGTTGAAGAATTCAAATGGTTTTAAATGAGATTTTTTTTTAAGTTATGATTTTTTTCTTAATTTCATTCCTTTTATGTGAATGATAAAGTAAAAATAAAAAAAAAAACATAATTTGGGTAAATTTGTTTTCAGAATGTGCAAGCTTCATCCTGATGAATATAATTTTGTGCCAAAGACATGGATCCTACCGGCAGATTATTCAGTTCTGCAAAATTACGCCAAAGATCTTAAAGCCAAGAAAAAACATCGGACATTTATTGTGAAGCCATCAACTGGGGCCCAGGGTCATGGGTAAGTGGTTGATAAACTAAAGCACAGAGTTTACCCCTTCATTTTACAGTTTTGCAGACTCCCAATATTAAAGACCTTTTATTTGAACCTACCATTTTTTCCTACGATAATGAAATAGATATTACCCTGCATGTTTCCTGTACATTCTTGGTAATTTGATTCAAGTGCATAATAACTTTAAGTTTGAGCTCATTAATTCAATGAGAGACCCAGTAAACAGTTACCATATCACATCATCAATTTGATATAACTATTTCCAGGATTTCACTGTATAAAAATGCAGAGAAGATTCCTCAGAGTGAACATTTCATTGTACAAGAGTATCTTGACAAGCCCTACCTCCTGGATGGGTATAAATTTGATCTCCGGATTTATGTGCTGATGACCTCCTGTGATCCACTAAGAATCTTCTTGTTTAATGATGGTCTGGTCAGGCTTAGCACAGAGAAATACATTCCTCCTCATGATTCAAACATAGTAAGTATTGATATTTTAATATTAAAGCTTAGATTTTATCACATTAGAGATTTCAAAGAATATTACACACTCAAACTGCATGATCAATATGTAAAAATAATAATAAAGAAAAGCAATTTGTATATATAATATGTAATTTATAGAAGTAAATTTTGACACTCAATGTGAAAATGGTTAAACATGGTGATTTATTGCATCTTTAATGTATTGTCATTTACAATAAATTGTGATGAAAATCTGTTACAAACTATTTTTTGTTCAGGGAAAAATGTTCTAAACTTTTTTTTTCTTTTTGCAGGATTCATTATTCATGCATTTGACCAACTACTCTTTGAACAAGCACAGTGAGAATTACGAAAAAGATCAGAATGAGGATACAGGAAGCAAGAGAACAATTAGATATCTCAATGAATATCTACGGAAAGAGGACAAAGATGTGGCCTGGCTATGGAAGAATATTTCTGATGTGATTATAAAGACACTTATTGTGGCAGAGCCTCATATTCTTCATGCCTATAGAATGTGTAGACCCGGGCAACAGGCAGGATCTGACAGTGTGTGCTTTGAGATTTTAGGGTTTGACATTTTCCTGGACAGGAAACTAAAGCCTTGGCTTTTAGAAGTAAGTGCACTGGCTAGGGTCATTATTAATGCTCAACAGGACTAATTAATAAACAATATCTTTGTATCATAGTTTTGATTACATGTCACATTTTTTGTCAAATTAGATTAAGATGATTTTATTTTTAACAATGATACAGTATTTTATAATGGTTAGCATTAGAAGGCAAGACTGATACCCTGCAATTTTTGCAAAAGTTCAGTTTACAGTTTAGGTGGAATTGGTAAAATATGGCTATGATCAAAACTTTCTGTTTGTTTTTTTTTTCAGTAAATAAATAAATAAAATAATTCATTAATTAAAAAAGACAGAGTTAACATTTTTACCTTGTTTTTGTAATTTAAAGAACAATTATTCCTACACTGTTAGTGCATACTTAATATTCATCAGTAAAAAGTGAAATTAACAACAATAACAATAAAAAAGGAATTTTCACAATTTACATTTCACTGTCTTTGTACTTTGCAGATCAACCGTTCTCCCAGCTTTGGTACAGATGAGGCTCTGGATTACAGGATCAAGTCTGGCCTACTGGAGGACACACTGAGACTGCTCAATGTCAAGTAAGGGAGGGTGCTGCATGTATTTCACTTAACCCGTTGATCAATTCACATATTATTTTATTTATCTTTGCAATCTGATTATTATATTCCTATTAAATTAGTTCACAGGAGACCTTTATGAAAATAACTTTGATGCTCATATTACATGTGATCATACATATATGTTTAATGTATTTTAAGCACACATAGGCTCCAAAACTTAACCAAAAAGTTTTATTGAATCATTATTTTAGGTATTTTCTATTAACTTTTTAAAGGCAAGAAAAATTATATTCTTCCATTTAGGGCTAGTGATAAACGTAAGAACCTGGCAGCTCAGAAAGCAGAATCCCAGAAGAGACTCTTCCAACAGCCCAGCAGAAAGTCTGATATCATGGATTTGAGTGATCTGGAAAAGAAAAAATTATCAACAGAGAGAAGAAAAGAAGAATTGGTTAGTAATGACACTATTAGATAATAGAGAATAAGCCTCCAAATACTGTATATAAAAATGTTTTTCATACCATAATGTACCTTGAATTTATGTAAAAATACAATTTACCATTAAAGGTAGACTCTCAGGCCGTAGCATACAGGGGAGATAGTAATATATTTGCTGTAGTCTTGAGTGAAGAGAAGCCAAATTTTGAGAAAATTAAAAGCTGGCATAACTGAAGTTAAATATCACATAGATATACACATTCACAACGACAACCTTGCCTCTTCCAGAAAGGACTTCTCAGCAGAATCAGGAAGGATGCAACAAGGGAAGATTTCGAGAACAGAAACTGTGGACGTTTTCGAAGAATATTTCCTCCTGATGACAAATTCCATGCTGACAAGTTCACTAATCTCCTTACCAGTGCATTCAGTACCTTCCTGTCAGGGAAAGCTACTACGCTGACTAAGGAGATCGAGAGGACATATAACAACAAGCTAAAGGTATATAGAAGTACATGTGAAGCTGGTTTGATCTGTATATGTATGTGTATAAATATAGGTAGGTGAAAGATAACTCTCTTTGGGAGTTTTGTGCCTGTAATGTTGAGTATAACATTATACCAGGTAGCTGTCACTGTTGTAAGTGGCAGCGTAAACCAAAAAAAAAAAAAAAAAGAAAAATTAATATAAAGTTAATAATCATAGCCAGAGTACAATTTTTTCCCAATTATATCTTTCATTTTTGCACATTTGATTCATTTGTACTAAGTAGCTTTTGCAGATGTTGTAGTAGATTTTTTATTTGCAAATTTTAGATTCCATCATTAGTCGGTACGGACTTGACGGTTAGTTGCTTGCACACTGAATTTCTTGTTTATTTGCTTATTCTTTTATTCCAGCATGCTGGTATCAGATTTATTTATTTATTTATTTTTGTGTGATTATGAGGATGCATGCAATTTAATTTATATAGAATTGACTTATATATTTGCTCTACCTTTAAGTGCATGTGTCTATTTACATACAGTGTATTACACATGAAATTTATAGGTGCATACAAATGTCTTCACTTCTAGAATTTATATTTCGTAATGTTGTGCGAATATATATTTCCCATTGTGTCATGACCAAGGTTCAAATGTTTGTTTGTAAGTGCATGATATGAACAGCCTGCATGTAAAAGACATCAGCTAAAATATTTGGAATATAAATGTAAAACTTATCAGTATTAACATGGCAGATATGCTTACCTGCTACACAGCACATAACTGATGAGTAAAACTTATTCTCAGCATTATTCAAATGTTTGTAACACTTTTTTCATATAGTGTATTCATGCATTCTTTTCAATCTTATTATTTGTTTTTCTAACAGAAATAGATGTGTAAATTAATTTATCAATATCTGTATGCTGCCAGAAAGAGAAAGAAATAAAGAAAGATAAAAAAAAGAAATAATAGGCCTACCACCAATATCAGTCATTATAAATGTTGTCCAGACAAATAGTGCTCAGGTGTTATGTTGATGAATTGAGGTTCATGTATAGAGAAATAGTATGAATATAACTATTACAACCGTGTGTGAACCATTTCATATCCATACATTTCCAGGAGGCAGATATTTTGGACATGTTGGCTCAGTGTGAGGCAGATGAGAAGGAAGGAAGAATAATGCCACAAAGCAGACAGAGGGGACCGGCGGTAAGTTGTTTCACTTTGTAATTATTCAGACTCTTAAGTTCTTTAATAAGAATTGATGTCTTTTTTTTGTGAATATGTGGAGAAATATATTGTACTAGTACAAAATCTTAAACCTGCTTTTGTGAAGGTTTTGAAAAAATTCAGAAATACAAAGTTTAGGAAACAAGTTGTCCAGTCCAAAATGTTTTTAATTTTTAACAAGTAAATTGCTTTAGTGTAAGAAAAAATGTGTACAACATATTATTTCAACTACAAAACCATTTGGCAATAGTAATGAATATATCAGAACAAAGTAATGTTTTGTCTTTTTATTAGATATTACATTACATCCTGTGTTAGTAGAATAGATCTAGCGCAAATAACAATAATTGATGACGTAGTTTAGAGTAGAACTCAAAGTTGACTTACAATAATTTTGTCTAAAAAGTAACTGGTAATGACTTAACAGTATTTATATGGTTTATTATTGGTAACCTTTAGTGAAATATGTAGATTAAATCTTTTATATTACTCATATATTATAGATAATTGGAACATTGTGTTATCGCACAGGAAGCTTGGCAAGCATATTTTATTTTATATTTATTTGCTGTGGCCGTTGAAATGCCAGCTTTTTCACAAATTCACAAATATTAACATTCCCCTGATATGTTTTGTCTGCATGGAATAAATTCACTAATTTTACTGTGTTTTTATACTCATGGATATGAAATATATATAAGCATTCTGATTTAAGAACCAAAAATCAACAAAATTTCACCTTTTATTTTAAATTATTTGGAAGCGCAGCTACAATATCAATCACCAGGCACATTCACATTCATTTTCCATTTTTAGAAGTCACTCATGAAATGTCTTCACGTGTGCTTCACTTGAGCATTAGTAAATTTGTAATATGAGTGGGGGAGGAGGAGGCTCAATTAGGACTTCACTTAGTTAAACTTATTAAAATTTTAAAAGCATGACTTATTTTACCAGATTACCAAAGTTCATAGTGGCTACACCCTTTTTTAAACCTACTGGTAGTGTTAAGAATACATGTCCTCTGGTGTGGTCAGTTTGGCAGTTTATGGTCAGTAGGGCAGCTTGAGAGTCAATCTGCTTCTGTGAGACATTCAATATCATCTCAGAATATCACATTGAATGCATTGTTTACAGTATAACAGCATAATTGTCACCTTGAGAGGTGCTTAATTTGTCACCAATTCACTGCTATCATGTTATTGCTTGTAAATCTTTGTGTCACAGAAATCATATTTGCTTTATGACTGTATTTTTGTCAGACGTGCCTTATTTAAAAAAAATGCATGGAGTATTATTATTATTATTATTATTAACTGTTATTATTGTTCATATTTTAGATATGTTAGATGGATTTACATGAATAGAGCAATGATTAATTAGTACTCCTATTGTTTTTTGTTTTTTATGCACATATTAAACCAACTATTCTTTACATAGTGTGAATATGATAACCTTAATTTCTTTGCCTTAAAATGATTTTTAAAATATGTATTTAGCTAAGCTAGTGTGTAGTAATTCAGCTTAGATTTGTGGCTAATTTAATACATAATATTAAGTGTGAAATAGTTCTCTTAGCACAAGCAGTGAAAAAAGTTTACAACATTTGCTTGAATTGGTGACCTTCCCAAACACAATGATAAGACTGCCATCCTTATTGGGAAAGCACAAAGCAGAGTAAACAGAAGGAGTTGAATTACCCATACGTATGCATGCTCTTAAACAGGGTCTGGACAGAAACATCACCTGGTGGTCAGTCATCTAAACATCAGTTTGGGGAGGGTCATCAACTGTAAAGGCTACAAGCTGTGTTTCACAATAGATAATTTTTTTCTCTGCTTGTATATAAAGAACTCCTATTTGTATAATTTTCCTGACATTACTTTAAAATTCCATTTTCCAGCCCTTGATGGGTATGCCATACTCAGTGCCAGTGGAGGAGACAGAGGGCACAGATACACACGAGTCTGAGGAAGATGAGGAGGGGGAGGACACAGACTCTGGGACACACCTCCAGGGAAGGTCAAGGCCTGTGTCAGGGGCATTGCAGAATGGAAGAACTGGCAGTAGGCCTGTCTCAGGTGAGAGACTTCTGTCATGCAGTGCGGGGAATATAGATTTGCTTTCATGTTGGTGGCGCATGTTATGGGTTGGATTGTTTAACTTGAATGTATTATGTTGATTAAGTTTAATGAAGAACTTGACACATAAAAAAGGATCAGTTAACAAAAACACAAAGAATATGATTAACTATTTCTGTATAAACAACAACTCTCTGTAGAACTTAGGATAAAACATAAATCTTACTGTCAGTACAAATGTGAATCGTGGTCTTTTTTTCATATTTCACATCTTAATTAAATATACAACAACACATCAAATGTAACACCAAGCTGCACTTTCCAGGCCGCCCAACATCTGGTCATCAGTCCCGCCCTCCAACACAGCAGAAGTCACCTGGGACTGCCACCAGGGCACGCTCCTTGTCCCGTCCACAGAGCGCCAGCAATAGGCTACCCAATGGGATACCTGTCTTGGTAGGTGTATTTTTATACGTTTGTCGTTTTTTTTTTTTTTTTCACCCCTTAGCCTAAGTTTCAACCCCACAGTTGGTCAGTTTGCTTGTTCATTTTTAAATTTCCAAAGATTAAGATTTGGAAATGGAAAAATTGGCATAATGTATTTGAAGCTCAGCTAGGGAAGTCTGACCAGGTACAGTTGTATCTACAAAGAATTATTTATCTGACATGAGGAGGTCAACAATGAAAAGATTGTGTTAATATAAAGTGTTTTTGGATGCAGGTACAGTGCAGCACTGTACTCTCTTTTTATGAGAATAAATTTTATGTCTTCTCCATCCTTCCACACAACACAAATCACTTTGCATACAAAATCACAAGACAGGCACCAGATAAAGAAGGTTTGTAATTCGACTTATCTAGGCCAATCCCTTGTGATTAATTATTTTAAATCTAAGTCAATTGATCTCTTGCGCAAGACAGAATAATCATTCAATCTATTATATAAGAAGTCATAATCAATTAGTATGGCACAAGTCACACAACTTTGATTGTTCCATATTAGATCAAATCTTTGGGGGTGTACTTTTCATATTGTAAGATTGCATTTTTTTCCGGAATGAACAAAAGCTTGTCAGCTAGTGTCATTAGTAAACATTCTCTATTTCTGTGTCTGTTTCAACATTCTAGGAAGAAAGTGTGTATTCAACAGCTGCTAGAGACATGGAGGAGGACCTCACTAGAAAATCTTTGTCACTGCTCAACGACATGAAAATAAAATTTCCTGGAAAAACTGACGAAGAAGCAGAGTGGATTCTTGACAAGGTTTGTGTGTTGAGTTTGATGCATAATTAATATACTTTTTGCTAGCTTTTTTCTTGTTTCCACAGTAGTTTCATATGAATGCATATGCACTTTTATTTTCGTTACTCATAGTGTACCACAATAACTAAGAATAAAACATTTGTTCTAAAACCACCTTTCATGATCATTATGAAAACTGTCTCTATGATTATTTAAGCTTCATTGTGATAACTAGTTTATCTTTTGTTTGCAGATCCAAGAAAATTGGAAGTTTCACAAGCCCCGGATAGCTTCGTATTGGCTGGTAAAGTTGGATTCAATTAAAAGAAGAAAGGTAAGTTTATCATGACCTTTTTTATTTTCATTTTTCCATTTTGTTTTATTATTATTATTATTTTTTGTTAATTCTGATAAACTGACGAAGCAAAAGGTAAGGTAATATGTATTTAAGTTTGGGGTGGGTTTTATTTTTAACTAAAACAAGTTCTGAACTCAACCAATACACCTGTTCATCTGTTTAAAATTCTGTCACCCTCTGCTCCAGGTTATAGACATTGTGCGTTCCAATGTGAGAGCTGTACTACAGAGGACGTGGAAGTGTCCTGATGTAGAGAGTCTACGACTATATCGTATATTCAATAGAGTATTCAACAGATTATTATGGAGCCATGGGCAGGGGCTGTGGAACTGTTTTGGACAATCAGGGTAGGATTACAATTATTTGTAATTTTTTTTTATGTAAACTGATAGTGTAGATGAATTGTAGATGGACCAATTTCTTATTTAGCGTTTGTAGCATTGTAAAAGATGGAAATGTTAGAAAAACTGATCAGTAGGACTTGATAATTTATTTCTAGGACTAAAAGATAAGACATTTTTAACTGTGATCAAAAATGTGAGGGACCAAAAAAATACACCAATCTGCAAAAGGTACAGGTGATAAAGACTCAGCAGGAATTTTTTGGTAAATTATCATAACTTGTAATAAGAACCCTCATTTTGTCCCAATAGGAATTCCTGGGAGACAATCTTCAGCAAAAGCAGTGACAGCATCAGCAGCACAGAGATGAACTGTTGCAGGAGAATTGTACAGCTATGCCGAGACTGTTTGCTCATCGTGTACCAGTTTGCATCCGATGCCAAGAACTTGGCACAGCAGTCGTCTTCATTGAATGAAGAAACTGGGAGCACCAAAGCAAGGTAATTCTAATGGTGGTAACCCCCCCCCCCCCCCCCCCTCACACACACACACACCACCACCACCACCACCACAGTATTCACTATACGGAGGCTGATTTGGATTGACTGCTGTATAGATTTGAAAAAATAATCACTTCATGAATTTTAAAAAATCAATAAATTCAGAAATTTCCCTCATTGTTCATATCTATACATGCTCAAGTCCTTTCCCCTGCTTCAACATATGACTTGGATTGACTTCAGTTTTATGTAGTTGCACGTGAAATCTGCTGTTTTTGCAACTCATATAAACAGCCATTTCTAATATATTCCACTATCAAATTTGCCAATAAACGGTGTCTTGTGTATTTCTATTAATATAATCTAATAAAGTGCTAAGCATGGGCAATCTCATGTGGCATCAACACAAACATTGCAGCTCTTGGCTGTCAATTACTGTATGTCTATTTATGCCATACAAACGGTGCTTCAGTCTTTTTTTAAACTGAAAAAGTACTCTAAAATTATCAACTTGATTTCCATAAAAAAATTACATTGACGTATTCAGTATTGGGCTAAACTTTCCATTCTCTTTCATTGTTCAGAAAAAGAAATTTGACCTATAGATATAAGATAGTTGTATGATAGTTTCAAGTGTCTCAGAAATCATTTGTTAACATTTTACATCTATTCCTTCTATTTCAGCCCAAGAGCTTTATCAAGCCTAGAGAAAAGGACACAAACGTGGTCCCCAAACCAGACGGTCAGTCAGAGGGTGTCCAGACTTTACCCTCACAGGATGGACTCCACGCAATCTTGACCACAATCACTGTAAATACATTTACTGGTCATCCAAGGCCTAGTCAATTGCAAAACAGAAGAGAGATGTGTTCAGAACAATATCATACAATCATGTGATGAAAACTGTTTGTTCTGTTATATTTATTAATTAATTAGTATTCATACTAGCAAGTGGTATCATTCCTAGACAGTTAGATCAGCATCTGTGATGTTTGTATACACGATCACTTTTTTAACCCATCTTGCAAGATTGACTTCTGGTACATGTACTGTACCAACTATTTATCAGCTGACAGAATGAAACTGATGTGTTTCATATGCAAGCATATTATTATTATTGTTATTTTTTTATTAATTATTTATTTATTTATTTATTTTGTAGCAATGCATGATGTGCATCTTAAGCACAGAACATAATCCTTTTGATTGGCAATTTAATTGTATGAGGGAGAGGGGCTTATTTTTCCCCACTCTTTTTTGGTTATACTTTATGGAAAAGTGAACTTTTCAGTGGACCTTTTAACCCCCTTAGTTGACCTAATTCAAAAACTGGCATAAAAATAAGATAAACTCTTGATTCAGAGCAGATCTCTTCTGGCCTAAAGGACATGCAGTTCTTTCAACCCACCGACCCCCCCCCCCCCCCCTCTACCAATGTGCCTGTAAGTAAAGCTCTCATAGAAGGGTTGTGATACTTAGTCTTTGAAAAAATCAAAATGTTTTTTTTTTTTTCATATTCTCTTTAAAGTCATGTAATTATTATTCCATATTTTCAGTCTGTAATGATCAAACTAAGAAGTAATGTTTTAGTAGACTTTTCTTAATTGGCTTCATGCGGGATATCTGTATATATAAATATATTTGTTAGGTTACGTTTCACTTGCTTGAAATTTATATATATATCATTACACATTTGTAAACATGGGCTCTTGCAAAAATCATAATTGCAAAGATTTTTCTATAAAATGGCCATCCGTCCAGTTTTAGCTGTAGATTATGACCTTCAAGTGATTATTTGTAAAATGTTTTTTTTTTTTAATTAAATTTTGTAATTGGGAATGGAGGTGTCCATCTGTTATAACAATTTTTTTAGTCTGGTGGCAAATTCTTGGAAAGAGATCTACATTTTGTAGACCTGTTTTAACTGTTTCAACATTTAAAAATCAACCAGTTGCCATTTAGTCATTTAAGGGTTGTTCACACATTGTGTGAGAAAAGTTTCATCTTACATGCTGTCAGGCAATACATTTAAATGATTTATATTGATCAGAAAATGTTAATTTTTCCTTAAGTGAATGAAAAATAACTTGTGAATCTTATAACTAGCTGTGATAAGAAAGTTGGCTTCTCCAGTTGCCATAGTACCATACATAGCTTCAAAAAGCAGTTTTATTTATATACCCACAAATAATAGTTATTGATTTTGCATAGAATATTCTATCATAAACTATCTGCCATCATAACCTGTAGTAGTATTTTGCTGTATTGAAGCCATTGTATGTAAACTAAGCATGGTACATACTGGTGTGGTCCATAGCTGCTTCCATCAAGGTGGGTTAGGGGAGAGATTATTTTATAACCCTATTATATTTTCAGCAAAATGATTTTTAAAATAAATATTGCTATTTTGTGAAGCAAATATTCTTATGGTTTGTAATAAATGCAGAAGAAAATTATTTCCATGCTGACCTTTGTTGATAAGTGGCATGAATAAGGCATGAAATAATTTTACTAGACTTTGGCAAGCTGCTGTTAAAGAAGCATTTCACTTACAGAAAAAAAAAACAGCTCGAGTTTTACTGCCATAAGTTTCAGTTTAGTTGAAAATGAATACAAAATTTATATCCAAACAACTCGACCTTTTATTGCCTTATCAGCTAGCTGGGGCAGTGATCTATGACTTCTTGCTTTGCCCATCATATACGAGTGGCTGCAACATTAATACGTTATCCAAATTTTCCCCATGGCTACCATAGCAATGAATAATATGGGTTCATGTCCATAAAGCAAAACACTATCTACTTGTAGTCCTTGGTTGATTATTGAGGCATATTTTTAATTTGCAAAATGGCATCAATAAATTCAACCAACCTTGACAGACTTTATTTTCATAATGTAAGTGTACAAGTTTTAAATAATGACATGAATGTTTGAAATCGTTAGAAGCAAGTGCATGCATGTTTGTGTGCTTATATATTGAAGCGTTTGCAATATTAACCAACTCATCAAAACAAAAAGTTGGAAATTGTTGATTAGGACCATTAATAACTTGATGGCAATTATTTGGCTACTGTTATTTTAAAAGCAATTGGCAATTTTTATATGATCTTAAAACTCTCTCTAAAAACCACAATTTTTATGGAATCTGAAAGGAGACGCCCAAAGGATTGTCCATTTTTTAAAATTATTATTCTCTTTTCTCTTCTATATTTAGGCTGAGAGGAGAATTTTTTACCAAATTTTGAAGAAGTATGCAAGTTAAATCTCATCCACTTAGCAACTTTTCTGATTTTACAAAATTTGATCAAACTACTTCTAGCAAATGTCATTTTTAATTACTTTCAAATTTTTCCCAGAAACTATAAAACTTAACTCCATTAACTACAAAAGACGGTCTTTCTGAAAATAATGCAAGCTCTATATTCCAATTTTCATAAAATTTAACCAACCAAGCACAGGTTTACCTGATTGAACTGCGTGTTTGAGATGGTTACAAGACATTCATCTAGTCAGAATATGTGCATCACTGCTGCAGACATTCTAAGATGTGGTAATTAGAACTTGGCAACTGGGTTAGAGCTTTTTTTACAAACCCAACATAAAGAGTTAGCACAAAAGCACTTTGATTACTGCCTCAATGGCTTACAGCATGGCAATGCATCAATGCCAAATGAACATTCTATCTGGCAAACCTTGGACAGTAAATTAATCTCTCCGTAACAATGGTGCTTTGCCTGCAGATGAATTAATTAAAAAACGAATAAGGAACAAACAATGGCACTTATATTCTCCCGGTTGAATTATTTCGGCAGAAAGTTTTTTACAGAGTATTGAAGGACGTGCACTACATCACAGACATCAACAACGAGCTTAAGATATAGAATGTGCTTTTAATGGTAACCCATTTAAAATCTGAAATTATTGCTGATAATGAAATCACATCCCTCTGGATCTTGACTTAAAAATATATCTATTACATCTACTGTCTTGACTTCAAAATTTTTGTAAAGAGAAAGATACATAAATCAGCCATTATTTTGTTTCCTGTAGTTCTAAAATGGGTAGATCTTTTTCTGAGCCTGATATCAGCAATATTTATAGAACTGTATCTTAAAATAAATGGAACAGATGGAAAAGGAATGTACCTTTAAGTATTCAGTTGGTGACCCAGGTTTTTTTCATGAATGCCTAAATGACAAGCAGATTTTCTGAATTTTCTAATGTATTTGAATGTTTGTGATACAGAAAATAAATCAAAGATCACACAGTCATGAATAATGCTCTCTTTATATTCAAATGAGTACTAAAACAAAAACTAATAAAACTAATACAAAAATAGCTATTAGATAATGGCAAACATAAACATTATGTGCAAAAGCACTCTTTATTTTGTAAGTGTACGTGTCCTGTGTTAAAATTTTTCTCATCATGGGTTACATTATTTTCAAATGTTGTATTATGTACTCACATCTTATATTTGTCAAACATTCCATTTTTGAATGAACAAATCTGTCACTCAATACTTAATAAAAGAATCATCATTTTAATAGTTACATATAAAGCTACAGAACCATATGTGACTGTCATATACTGTGACCACTTTAACAAATGTGTGTATAACAAAATAGTGTTGACTAGAAAGATGCTCCTCCTGAACCATGCACATTACATACTATATACAAGATAAACAGATCTCTTTGATTTGTTTTGGAATCCTGATCAAACTTATACTCAACATACATCTTCAAAGTCCATACTACTTTTTGCTCAGCTAAATATGTGAGGTAACTTAAAATTTTCAGAGACGGCTTGATAATGATCACTATATTGCACCCACTTTCAACACCAATGGCAGATTTCTTGTCTATGGTTTATGTAGATAATTAGTGTCATTTAAGTCAAAATTTAACCTAGCTTGTATAAAAAAATAAGATAATACCACATGTAAGGGTCATAACCAAAATTTGAACTAGAAGTACATGTATAAACTTTTAGGAACTGGCAGGCTACAAACAAAGGCATTCTACCCTAATGGTCCAAATATTGGAAAAATTATACGATGGACATCTCTCAAAAATACTACAAACAGAGACATGACATGAAGAAATCTGTGGTGGGATCAATGCAACAGTTTAGCTTTTATAATCAGATAGTGGGACGAGTCATCATGGTGCAGTCATCTCCAAATGTGTCCTTTCTTGTACATCGACCCCATCTACTGAGTACTGGTTTGCTCACTTGGACTGGGGACCATGCACTCATCATTTTGCATAAAACAAAAAAGAGCTTCTTATTTACTGCACATTACCCAGCTACTTATCTTAAAAAAGATTGATTAGAGGTAGGCCAACTGAAAATATTGTTCAAAGGCAAATTTGTCAGCTTTTGATACTTTTTTAATCCAAGTAGATCAGCAACAACTGGGCAGGGGGCTCATGTACTGAGTATAGTTTGGAGGTTGGTGAAGGAGGAGGGGGGGGCAGATAAAAAAAAAACATAGCCTATTTTTTTCTTCATATCATTTATGTCTCTAGTATTTTTTCATAATATCCACAGATGCTTACAATGTGTCTGTCGGACAATATGAGGTTGAATATATCATCAAACAAAATTGGCCTCAACTGCCTAATGAGTACAAAATGGTTATTTCAGCTGTTTTTCAGGGAGTATCTTCAGTCAATATGAATATGCCAGTATCTGGAATCGACATCCACTGTGCCCCAACTGCAGGTAAAACAATGAAAAACAATGCTTCTGTATATACAATTTATATATAGAGAGAGTATCCTTCGATTGCGATCCAATAACCTGGTATAAAACTCAACCTAAATGTATTTGCAAACTGGATGGCAATTATATCATCTTTGCAACCTGTGACTTCAGCTTAAAGACTTCCAGTCATGATGTCCCACACACAGATAGTCTGATGTTGGTGCTGTTACACTGTATGACATACTGTAGTATGCATTTAAAAAGATGACTTTCATTCAAAATGCACTGTAAGTACCATCTTGGCAATGCTTACAGCCACCTCAACACAGACTGATCTCAATTTTCTGAAAATCTGCTGTGAAGCAAACCTGGAGGAAGTTTTACTCTAAGTAGAGGGAGACATTAGTTTGATATAATGTAAGCCACATCTACAGGAATGATCGAGCCTTTGTTTCATTTCTCATCGCCTTGGACACTTCTGCTCGGGGTGGATGGAGATTTCTTTTGCTCAGCTGATGATGATGTACTGTGATCACTCTCAGACAAACCCATGGGAAGTCCTTAAATACAAAGACAGAATGATTTTAACACATATCTTATATCGGACACAACATACAGAAAGATAGAGCACTGTTCTGTGCTTTATCCTAATATTAGTATAGGAAGAATCTACTGGTGATAACACGAGTACAAATAATGCCATGGTATACGTGGCATAATATCATGTCATGTCAAACATAATGCAGGCGCACACAGATATACAGAAAATTACACTGATAGCATACACTATCACCAGTGTTAAGTTACACAATGTCATGTAGTTTTCTGCGGCTGATAAATGAATGATGTCTAGAGGGCATATATCACGATAATCAGCGGAGGTGAATTTTTTTCTATTGATCCTTAACATGGTTTATGGCAAATGTCATATGAAATCCACTACTACATGTTAACCTCAAATCATTAATGTGATGTGTAATAGTCCACAACATATTTGTACCACTTCTCTGTAAGCAGATGTGTCACGCATAGGACTGCACTGCCTGCAAGAACATATATCCAATAAACCTGGCAAAAATCTATTTTTTTGACCAAGTTTTTAACATTTTAATCATATTTTTTCTAATTACAGTATTTATTTTGATTCCCCAATGGTGAAATAATAAACAACAGGTTCTATCAAAAACTGTAATATTTGTGAAGAAAAAATCACAGGAATTAAATCTTTTTACAAAATAATCCAACAGACACAGTCACACTTTATTATGAACTTTTCACCTCACACACACCGGATTTTCCTGTGAAGTTTTCTATGTACAATCTACATTGTATCAACCACCCGTGGAAGAATTAATGCCAGTCGCACACAGAGTTCCAGACCACATTGAACAAACCATATTCTTCTGTCGCACAGAAACCCCATTTTCAAATGATTCATCAGAACTTCAAGGACTGCACACTTCTATGATTCAATAGAACTTACTCAAATTTTCTAAATAATTCAAAATGATCCAGCCGCCCACTGTAGCAGAAATCAGACATTTTAAATTATTCAAACAAAATTACTCAGGGGCTATTAAAATGATGGAATAGACTTTACCATCTGTAGAAAAAAATGACAACTGTATAAATCACCAAGATGATAGCCTTTCTTACTTAAGGTTGTGATCTCTTTTTTTTTTCTACTAATTCTTTCAGCTTATATATTTGTCTAACATCTGTAAAAGGAACGCCATACAACTTAGAATATTTTTAATCCAACTTATAAAATAATCCAATGGATGATTAATGGCAGAATATAACATCTGTTGCAAATGGTTGAAATTTGGAAAGGGATAACAATTGGTTTCAAGCGTAATTTGGTGCCGTCTTAGATAAAGTCTGGAAATTGGGAAGGAACAATTAGAGTATACAAAAACAGTGTCTACCTTTTGAATCAAGACTTTTATTACAGAGAAATGACCCCCTCCCCTCCCACCCTCCAAAAACAGAAAACCATGGAAGAAAGAGTCAATTTTAAAAATTTGCAGATAGAATATCCAAGACACATTCAAAGTAAAATTCAGTTGTGTAGCCCTTTTCAATAGCTGTACTATGCCACGTGAAGTGTAATAGTACATGTATAGCTCCTCTGGGGACTGATAGTCCGGTGGCTTAAGGAAAAAATCGTGACACGGCGGATAAAAGCACTAAATTTTGCATGTGGGTACCTTTTGCCATACTAAATCAAATAAAAGCCGTAGCCCACGGAAAAGAATTACCGTTTGGCCAAAAAATCCAAAATGGCCGCCAATTTATGGAATTCTATAGAAATGTGTACCTACCTATGTTGATTTTTATCAAATAGTTTATTTTCTCAGAGTTTCTCACGCCCTTATTACCCATTTTATTCATATATGGCAGATAGCAAACAAGTTCCCTTGGAATTTTTGAAAAAATCCAAGATGGCGGTCATATGCCATTAGAAACAGCCATAGGAATACTAGTGCACAACTAATATCAGCTAGAAAGATACGTTATCCACTATCAAATTAAGTCTGTTTCTCAGATTTTTGTTACCCACATAATATGTTTGTGGTGAGTAACTACTAAGTGTTCTTGGGCATTTTGGAAAATCCAAGATGGCTGCCATGTGCCACAGGAATTCTAGTATGCGGGGGATTCAACTAATGGCAACTGGAAAGATTAATTTTCCACTATCAAATTAAGTTTGTTTCTGGGTGTTTTCCACATCCTTTCCACCCACACAATATGCATGTGGTGAGTAACTAACATGTATTCCTGGGCATTTTGAGAAAATCCAAGATGGCCGCCATATGTCTTAGGAATACTTCTAGTATTACAAAGGGTTGGAACTAATGCCAGCTAATTCACTATCAAATTTAGTTTATTATTTTAGTGTTTTACACATAATTATTACTCTGTGATACATATCTAGCAGGTAATAAATGTGCATATTTGATCTTTTTGAGAAAATCCAAGATGGCCGTCATTGGCCATAGGAATACCACGGTAATTACAACTGCACATCCATGGCCTTTCATCTACTACCAGGGTGAAATTGTGTTTGCTTATCAAGTTTTGTCCATCCTTATTAGTCCTATGATATATATCTGGTGGGTAAACAGTGTACATCCTTGGATATTCTGAGAAAATCCATGATAGCTACAATTTGACATAGGAATACAAATGGGTGGGTTTCAATTACTGCTAGAGAGGCATATGGTTTATTATACAATTACATTACCATGGGTTTGTTTTAAAACTAATTTATGTTTTTCATTCCATTTATTATTATTATTCCTTTGATGTATACCTGGTCTGTAGCATGTGTGTATCTTTGAGTATTCTGGAAAAAATTCAAGATGTCTGCCTTTTGTCATTAGAATATTCGAACATATAATCAAATAGTGCCAGAGAATAGTGCCAGAGACACTGAGTACAATTTAAATGCAGTTAACTTTAGATCGTTTTTAAATGTTTTTCATATCCTATTTATCCTTAAGAAGGTCTCTGTGTGTGTAAAAAGTGTATGTATCCATGAGTATTATTCGGAGAAAACCCAAGATAGCTGCAAGTTATCATAGGAATATATCATTCAAATGCAAATAGGTGTCAATCAATGGAACAGTTCAGACATTGATTCCAACATGAAATAAAGCCGTTTGATGTTCAAACATGTTGACATCCTTATTAACCTTACTCTATATAAATCTGGTGTGTAGCAAGTGTGTCTTGCGCATTTGAGAAAATTCAAGATTGCTGCAATTCACAATAGGAATAGTACATTTAACTATTGCCAGAGAGACATTGGGTTCAATGTGACATTAATTTTATTTCTCGGTATTTCCCACATTCTTTTTGGACTTTGAGATATCTATCTGGTGGGTAACAAGTGTGTACCCTTAAGTATTTTGACAAAATATCATGATTACCCTCATTTGCCTTAGAAGTACGTATAAAATCTAATGCACCAGTTTTCCTATGGGGAAAAGAAGGCCATCTTGGACTTCCCCAAAATGATAAAATATGGACAGTAATAACCTAACAGATATGTATCATGGGATAATAATACTAAAAAAAACAGAATGACAACTGAATTCCGCTTCATTTTATATGTAAGCCTATCTACCGCAGGTATTAACTGAACCCCACCTTCTATGGCTAATATGGCAGCCATTTTGCTTTATTTTCTTTTCAAAAAGGATACACATAACATTCTCATCATATATATGTATCTTATGTGAATTAAAAAGATGTGGAAAATACTCAGAAACAAACCTAACTTATCAATTAATATTATATCTCCATGGCAGAAGAAGCTCTATGTGTATACTAGTATTCCTTTGATATGGCGGCCATCTTGGATTTTTCTCGAAATGCCTGAGAATAAAGGTTAGTTACTCACCATAAATATATTATTTGTGTAATAAGAAACAATTAGATAGTGGGCAATGCATCTTCCTAGTTGGCATTAGTTAGTTGAAAACCCGTGTACATGATCTACAGTAGTATTCCTATGCCATATGGCGGCCATCTTGGATTTTTCAAAAAGTCCAAGGACACTTGTTTGTTATCTGACACATATGCATAATATGGGTAATAAGGATGTGGAAATCATTGAGAAAATACTTAATATGATAAAAATAAACATAGGTATGTATATATTTCTACAGAATTTCACAAATTGGCGGCCATTTTGGCTTTTTTGGCCAAACGGTAATTTTTTTCCGTGGGCTACGGCTCTAATTTGATTTAGTTTGTCAAAAGGTACCCACATGCAAAATTTGTTGCTTTTATCCGCCGTGTCACGATTTGGCAATTTTTTTGCCCTAAGCAACCGGACTATGAGGGAATCCTTGAAACAGGAAATGAGTTTTGTATCCCCAAAACATGTCTATGACATAATCTAAGGATTGGCAAAAACAGGACTTACAGTAACAATGCATTTATGAAATATGCATCATTGTACTGTTTAGTCATTTGTGTCAGGTAAAAGTGGTTTTGTGAAGGTACTCTTAAAAATTATCCTTTAAATTGCCATTTCAAATGATTCAGCAGAATTAACTCTAAGAAAAAATGCCCATCATTCAGTGGCATTTATTCTCAGAAATCACCATGACATCGAAAGAAATTTTCTCTGCGAAAATGCCATTTCTGATGATTCAGACACAATCAGTGCTGAGTGCAGATATTGGACTTCACACTGTTATTGAATGCAATAATGCACCTGACTCATATGCAGCTTCCATGACAATGTAGATATGTAATGATGGAGGCACTTACTGGAGCATCTTATCAGCCGTAGTAGATCTAATATATTTTACTGATTCTTGTTTCCAAACAAATTAACTGCATGTGTTAATGTTGTTTCATATGGCAGAGATAGATAATGAAAATCACAGGATCACAATTCAAACAATGGGTTTGGATTATAATATCTCATCTAATACGGTTCAATGTACATTAATATTCTGAAAAGTGCACCTTCTGTTTTGACATACAGAGCAATAATGTACAATAGCTAATAAAACTAATATGTAATCAAAAGATAATTACATACAGTCCTTTCTGTATCTCAATCAATTAAGTTGTTCAAATCTTACTCTGGGACAATTTTATACGATAATAATAATAATAATTATAATTTATCAATTAATAATAATAATAAATGAAGTAATCAATAAAGGGTGAGTGGTTTATGGAAAAGTAAAAGAATACTTTGCAAGAGGTTCAATTAGTTAATCTTTGGGTTGAACTGACTAGACACTGTTCTCAAGGGACAAATGGTGAGCCAACTAATTACCAGACAAAAATAACATTTGGAGAAAATCCAATTATGAAGAAACAAGCTTAAAACATTAATTGCTGAATAAGATAAAAGTCAGCTGAAAAATGATAATTGCCAATAAATCCTAAATAAAATTTTCAGAAAATTTTATGTATTATCAAAAAACATTTTCTTTGGCATAAATTTGTTGTAACCATTAAAAGTATTTTTGTTTATAAGCATGGGTGCCATTTTGGTAGGAAGGTCCAGTAGTTCAAACATTAATTATAAGAAAATGATAAAAAATTTTTTTTTTCTGAATTTTCAAACTTGAAATTAAAAAAAAAAAAAATTAAATTGTTCAGAAGCTTCACTGATTTGACATTCCATGGTCTGAGGCTCAGTTTCCTGACTATGATCTGCCTGCCCTTTAGTGCAACAGTAATTTTAAAAGAAGTTTTGTTTTAACAATCTTGGGGGTGAGAACGGTTCTTATACCCTCTATTTTCCTGCTGGCAATTGTTATTGAATTTTCTGACCTCAAAAAACTCTGAACTGACATGAAAATCTAAATACCAAAGAGCCTTCAGACCAATGAACCAGTACATTCTGTGCTAATGGACCTTCAGCCTAATTAACCTACAAATTACACAGCAAGACACACCCAATAATTATCATTAGGTATGGGCTCGAGTCTGCGGTTTTAAAAAACAAGACATTGTGAAAAAACTTGATACACTGTAATACCACAAGGAAGTCAATAAAATATGGCAATTAAGGCCCAAACAAAGGTTACTGACATCATCTTTGACTTTTGAAGAATTATCACCATAATGAGTAGTCTCTAATACAGAATCAATGACATTTCCCTAGCCTCATGGGTACAAATAATTCATAAATGACATTTCATTACCTTAGTAAGGGGGTGCATTACCTTAACATTTAAATATATACATACCTAGAGAGGTTATCTGACCCTGGCAATATGCACTTTATTTATTTTATTTTTATTTATTTATTTACTTACTTAATTTTTTCTAATTTTTTTTTTGTTTTGTTTTGTTTTGTTTGGGGGGGGGGGGGGGGGGAGGGGTTGAAATGCCAATACTTATTTGAAGTGTGTAAGTTAAATTACTCAAATAATGCACTGGGACCCTCACAAGATATATGCCTTGAAAACCTTTAGCTGGCACTCGAGGTGTTCTGGCCTATTTTGCTCGGGTGACAGAGTATTATCTCACACATAACCGCAGACAATTAAATATATATAACATATTACCCTGGGCTTCAGATCTAGGGTCTCCCAGCTTCTTCTATCTTAAGTCTCCAATATGTGCATGTTTACTGGTCTGACAGATGCACATATACTTAGTAAATGGGCATTTGCACATGAACCTTTATATACCTACAGAACATATTTTTTTAATACAGAAGTGCCTCAAACTTATGTATTATTAGGTTACCAAGTTTATGCCGTAAAAAAAAGGAAACAAACTATCAAATACAGTCAAGACGATGCAATGAAACAGATAACAGAACAGCAGACAAATCCTATTATAACACCTAACAAGAAATCCATACACTGTACGAGACACATTATCAACAGTTATATCAGATATAATGGAAGCATTAACCTTGATGGTCTAATTTTTAATTAACGCTGAAATCTGTTCTGATGAATAGTATTTAAATACAATGGTCTTATTGCATGCATGTATGCATGTGCACGAACACACACAAACACGTGCACTTGCACACAAAGTATTTATTTTCTAGCTGTTGGCTGGTATATATAGAAAACTTAACAATTAACTGTCCATGATTTGTCAAACAAAGCCAGCAATGCAAAAGGTCTATGACATCTACCCACCAGTGTTCACCATATGTTTGGAGGTTGTCTTCTGAGCTATATTTAACTAAATCATTCAACTCAAGGTTAATCTGTCCAGGTCTATTTCCCTAGAGTTTCATCAAAAAGCCATTAGCTTATAAAGTCCAGTAAATATTGGAAGTGAAACTTGGGAGTGCAGAATTAGTGTAGACTAACACCACACATTGGATACCACATTGGATACTCCTTAAGATATACTTAGAGCAATCAAACAAACATCAGTTTATATTTTATCAAGTGAAGGCAAAACATTGATTAGGAACAACTTCATGTAATTATGACTGACAAGTAAAAGGAAGTGGAGAAAAATGTGACAAGGCTACACCTTTTATAAATGTCAACATGTCTTTTTACTTTGAAGGGTTTCTGTGCACATTAAAAGTTAAAGATGCATACAAAGTCTATTTTTTGTCACAAAAACCAACCAAATGCCAGCATATAGTTTCAAGTCATATAACTAAGAGAATTACCAAAAGGCATTGTTTAATTTCACCCCAAAGTGTTGTTTGAACAGATTTTTCTGCTGGCATTCTAAGCTGTATGTCAATGGGGCAGGAAAGTAGGTCACGGAAGTAGGTTAAATTTACAACCATAAATTTAAAGAAAGGAGCAGTCAGAAGGTCTTTTATGGCCGATCGAGTGATCTATTCAGTTTATCCCTTGGCATGTCGAATTTATTTGAGTCATATAAGAATCTAGTAGAAGTGGTTTACATGTGTTACTGGGAATCCACACTCCACCGATGCTCGGTTCGTATGTACCTTTAATACGTAAGTTTTTTTGGTCCATGTACAGTAGCATGGAAGTTATCGGCCATAAAATATTGAAGCTATAATTGATGGCATCAAAGGATATTTTGACTTACAAGTATTTATTATCTTAACATAGAACATTTATTATGGTTACCTTCGTAACAAAATCTATAAGGTAATGGGGAAAGGAAACCCTGACCCATCAAACACAATACCCATTTATATCAGTCACAGGTTTTTCTCTAAATAAAAATAATTAGAGCATTTTATTTTTATTTGTTTATTTATTTTTTTTGCTCTATTTTACCCTTATTTAGTATTCTTTGGGCTTATAAGTCACTTGCTACCTTGAAGTTAATTGCATGGATGTTAATCCATTGTCTTAATTACCAAAGGATTAATGGCCTGTTTAAATTACAAAGTCTTATATCCAGGTAAATACTCGATCAATATTATGTAATCTTGTTCAACCATAAAGGGTTTATGTGCCTATTCCGTACTATGTCACATCTCTTCAACCCCCCCCCACACCTAGTGACAAACCTATTTATATTCCCATTCAATACCCATGAAATCACTCTTCCCCTATTAATTAACTATGACCTTCAGTAATGTCATATTCAGGGTAACATCAAAACTGGGGATGGGAATATTCATAGCAGAATACAAACACCTAACTAGCTGGGCTTTTAAGTTCTTAAGAGATGTGTTAACTCAGGCAAAGTAAAACTCTGAAAAAGATTGAAGCTCCTTATCTAAAGAAAATGGTCAAAGATTGTAAAGCAAAGATGGCAGTCAGTCCAGAAGTAGGCAATATGAGTGAAAAAGAGTTCACCTGTGTTCAAGTGTCAACTCTCTTTGATGAATGATTTCTATGAAATCCTGAAGAAATGATTAATTAACCTTTCACACACAGCATAGAATTCTAAGTAAAGTGTCCTTTTTTACAGCCAAAAAAACCGACTGGAATAATTCAAAATGTTCTCAACAAGTCATCAGATTGCATAACATAGGATTCCATATTCTACATGTGTCTCAAGGCAACTTCATAACCTTAAATTTACAGGCTTTTTTTCGGCTAAATCTCCATTCCAAATACACAGCACTGTAAAGGCAACTTACAGTAGCTGTTTGTTCACCATGGTTTTTATGTAATCAGGCCCTGAGTTGTACATGTAAGCTAGTACCAGTTAGATACTTTGCCATCCACACCACACAGTCCCTATTTTCCACACACACACACATACACAGACAGATAAGACATCAAATATTAATAATACAATCTAACAGATGAAGCATAAAGTACTAATACATATGGCAGGCTGGCAAGCCATATAGCACCTACCACAAATTTCAAACACTGTTAGGGGCAGACAACATGCAATTGAGCCAACAAACTACTGGCCATATATTAAAGTACTTCCTTTTTAAGCAGACAATTGAATGCGAGAATAATTAAATTCTTAGTGTTATTACATCAACTGGCAAAAGAAAGTACATCAACAATTTTGAAACAGAAATGGTTAAAAACTATATGTCAAACAGTCTACATCATTTAAAGCTGGTACTTGATTTTCAGTCAATAAACTATAAATTTATGATTAAGTACCTCATTAGTAGTTTTTGAAAGAGGATCCACTCACTTGGAAATACATGTATTTTTAAATGTTACTACAGGAAGCACTCATACACAAATTTTTTTACAAAGAGATGCAAAAAATATCAGCACTGTTCATGGATTATTCTATTTCTGGTTTATCCATTTATCTATTTCTATTACTTGTTCAAGGCAAAGATCTGAACATCATCTATGATTCATATCTGTAATTTCCATCACGGAAGAGAGTCAACACTAACTTTTTTCAGGATTATGACAATGCCTTGTTCTGCACTCTAAGGATGACAGGTGGAAAGTGACAGATGACACTTCTCCCAGCACTACCAGGCCACACCTCCCTAGGGACTGGCTTAATGCCTCACCATTAGTCTTAGGACGTTTTTCACAAAAGACTTATTTACATCAGTTCTGATTCAATTAAGAAGTGGTTCCGTGTCGTCGTATTAGAAATTGCAAAGCTGCCAGCTCTTTATGCGTGTAGACATTTTTTTGATGGATTTTCATTTCAGTTGTTATTCTGTTGGTAATTATACGATAAACAAATGATCAACACACCTATTTTGCCTATTAGCTATGCCCATTAACTATAGGCCAAAAGTATTAACTGTTTTCAATGTAATTTACAAGGCTCAGAGTCTGTAGTCAGTTTTGACTTTAGTTGCATGTAGAAAGATGATTAAAATTGGTGAAAGTGCTTGTTTGAGAAGTTAAGAAAATTGCTTAACATGTACATATCATCAGAACATAAGTATTTAATCTTGATATGTGAAATTTCCTATAAAAGTGCTTATGTACTAATCTGGCCTTACAAAGATCCAGAACGTTAACCCAACTAAAATAAGTCTCATGTGGTCACCTCCGTAGAGTGTGATATCATGCAGATACACATTGATTCAACTATCCTATAGCAAAGAAGAAGACAATATAGAAGCAATATGTCTATGTGGAAAAAGAAAGGAAGGTCAGATAATGGACAATCAATGAATAAAAACAGCCCTGAGTGATGGAGTTATGAAGAAATCAATGAGACAAGGTTATTTAAGATTATTCTATTTTCTTATCATGTTCTGGCTTCACTTTGGTGGCATTGCATTGAATCCATTACTTCCTGTGTCAAGACACCAGATAAAAACCCAGTGTACAATTAAATATAATAATAATAATAATAATAATAATAATAATAATAATAATAATAATAATAATAATATACAACCCACAGAAGACTTATTCCAAAATCAAATTTAAATATTTTTGTTTTTGTTTTGAATGAAGGATTTTTACTTACATTCATTTCATATAGCTTACATGAATGGTGAGGATATGTGTTTTAATTTGAGACAATTTGAAATTATCTTAAAACCAAATATACTGAAAAGTGTTCAAAGGCATTGATAAATAAACTGAACAGTTTCTAAGAACAGTTAAGACAAGATGTGAAGACAGAGATGACCTTTTGTTTATGAGACCACACACTATTATGGGATCAGGTGCAGCTACAGGTAATATAGTATTACATGCAGAGCACACCCACCAGTAATCTGCCCACTGGTGTGCTCATTTTCATAAAATCAAACCTCTGTCCACGGCAAAGCACGCAATATTGACTTTTATCATTTCAAGAAATGAGATTTCATTTCGAGAGGTATTCCAGGTGATTTATTGATTCATTTCTGCTGCCCTAACACCACACAAATCTTTTCTAATTTTCAAACTTTTTATGCATTTCTTGTGATTAAGTCGTCATGCAACGAATCAATGATAGATAGTTAGCAATAAAATTGCAATTGCAAGTTGAAAACTGTTAAAAGGGTCGTCCATAGTACAAACCTGCTTCAAACCACCCCAACCTGTGTAAACCAATTACCTCTTTCCTGTGGCCAAATGTCCAGTAAATACTGGACCACCTGGATGTGCTTCTTGAAGTCCATTGCTGCACTGACGTTGAGGATGCTGCCCGGAGATGGACAAAGCAGGACAGGTCCAAAACACACAGCAAGGTTGTGGGTGGTCATCTTGTTGATGTCACTCCGTTTGGCCACTCTGTTCAGATGGTCAAGAAGCATCACCATGGTATCCTGGCAAAATGAATTTGAAATTCTGAGAATAAAATCTCATTCTCATAAAAATCAAACCCATCAGCATGACTGAGTTTGATAAAAAAATTATGATTTATATAATATCATTGAAGGCTGTATTGAATTGTCTATTTATCAACAATAAGAAGTGTGGTCTTGGAGTGACATGTTACTGCTTTTTCTCAATACAATGCAATGTTGGTAAAATATTCATTCAGGAAAAAACTATATTCTAATCAATGTCATCTAAAAAGAATGTTACCATTATCTTCTTATCATGAATCAATCCAAATAGCATGTTAATAGCACTTAATGTTGTTGCAGCTCAAAAATCTTATGATCATTAGTTTTCAGCAATTGAACTGTTGGATAAAAATATAACAAGTGTAAATGAGAATGGCGGCAACTTGTAATCAAGGTCAGGTTGCATGTTATCCTTTATTCAACTGAACAATGGAAACTCAGGGTGATGGTAAAAAGTTCATGGTTCTGTGATTTTTCACCCAATCTTAAATCACTGAACTAAAAGATCAGGTTTGCTTTAGCCTAATAGCCCACTGGTATAGTGGATTTCATTTCTTGCAAGCTAAATTAATTTCTTGAAAATCATCAGCCTAGATCAGTGCACAGTTTATTGGTTACTGCCCTGAAAGAAAAGTACTGACAGCTTGCACTTTAATAATATAGCCTTTAAACTGAGTTAATTTTTCTAATGAAAAATGTATGCTCAGTACTTGTGCATATCATTGGGTAATTTAATTTAACTATTTAACTATTAATTTTGACGGAATATCCCCCACTCAACAAAATATTGTAATAATAATAAAATAAAAAAGTGCACACACTTATCATGATAATGACCTCTTAAAAAATTGTTACAATCTTCAATATTTCCCTGCACGAATATCTACTTATTTACATGGCAAGGTTTTCTTTTAGTAAATTAATTTCCATAGAGTTTTTCTTAAATGTTTCATTGCAATTTTCATTTCAAAAACACCTCCACCATACCTGTTAGATTGTGATAGTGCAAAAATAAACAAGCAAATTCAGGCAAAGGTACAAAAAGCATCAAAAACAGCCATTCTTCCAAATGATTATTTTAGGAACAAGCAAATGAATCAAAGTGGAATTTTCCCCTGGGGTTTGTGCTCTGACCACTAGAGACTCAATTGAACTCAGCAGCTTATGCCTGATAAACATGGCCATTACATTTAACCCAATGGCAATGGGCTTAACCATCTGTATTTCACATCTTTCCCAGTAGTTTTTGAGTTGATTGCATTGTTCCAATTTTTAAGGCTTATAGTACTTTTTGGACATGAGCAAGCTTAAGGACACTGAAGATATTACATTAAAAGTTTCTTTGACAAACTCTGTCACAGAATTTGACCTTAGAGACCTACAGACATTTTAAAGGCATCCCAGTCTACATAACATAGAAACATGTTCACTAAGAAATCTGTTCAAAAATACAATGACACACAGCAAATATTTTTCTTCATCTTGGAAAAAGTCCATCCTGAATCAAGGCACATGCTTTTTTATACTGGAAAATGGTCTCAAGTGTTTTATACAGTGTACAATAACAAAAAGGCTTTGTTTATAACACTATGTATAAAAGATTATTCAACCTAATTGATTTGATTATGAATGATGCTCCAATACTCTAAGGTTGGTCCTTGACATTGTTATATTGGCAGCGGGCTGGCTGCATTATTACAATGTGTGGTATATATGAAAAAGATGTTGGCCATTTCAGGAAATACAGATCAGCTTAAATATTAAGGTTTATTGCATGCTTTACTTAATCATGTTTGGAAGACATCTTTAAATTATGAATTTATGGTTCAGATCATTAGCATGGTTTGAAACACCCTGGTTCTCTTAACTTCTGAGAACATGCCCTCAGATATTCAAAATTACAAATATGCATTCACCAAACACTGGAACTTGCTTTGTAATTAACATTGATCAAACGCCGTGACCTTGACAAGAAATCTTTCACAAGAAACTGACCCTGATTAGCTGGCCACAGTCCTCATTTCTTGTTACGGGATGATTGAGCACATTCACTAATGCTCACAATTATAAGTTATGAAGACAATGCTATTTGCTGGCACAATACAGGAGCAGGATCTTAAATCATAAAAATCACCCTAATGCTTTTATATCATTGGCAAGAACTGTTCTCCAATGTACATACAATATTCACCATCGTTACTACTATTACCTGATTTGGTTTTGGAAGACATTCTAATATACTGAGCATGAGTTTGGCATTGCCCTCTGGATCTCCTGGCATCTGGACACACAGGGCATCCACCAGCATATTGTACAAAGCATTGGTGAACAAAGGCTCTGGGAGCTCTCGGAGGTAGTCCTTTAGAAGACCTATAGAAAACAAATTGTAGAATATATACATCTAAGAATTTTTAATTATCTATGTTTTATATGACATATGTAGTATACCATTATGTTTGTTCTTCTTAGAGTAGTTAGAAAGCCTAAAAATGTAAAAAAAACATTCTTGTGCTTAATAACTTATCATTATTGTTGCACTTTTTGAAATATATTTTATTGAAACTTGACAGTATTTGTTCATTTATCAATATCAGAATTACTTTATTTCTATAATTTCTGTATATGTAATTCTAATATGTAACTTATAACCAACATTTAGCTGCACCAACATGTAAAACAGGCAGTACAGATGCATTGTACAGCAGCTTTTCTAATGTGCTTAAGCATTGTCATTAACATTAAGGTTATTGGAACAGAAATTGGAAACAAGTAATTTCACTAGGCTTAGAAATTAAGCCGCAAGACATATGATGTTGTAGTCCTTGTTTCTCACACCAATGTACGGTTATAGCCAAATGCTCTCGTCAGAAAATCAAATTTAGAAATCACTTATTGCTCTCTAAAAATACATCTGATGGTGGAGCAAAATGGAGGGCATTTGATTCATGGTCCGTGCAGCCAGGTTTTCTGGAAAACAATTTCTTGGAGACTGGTTGCAAATTGTCTGATTTCTCTTTTTGGCTTTCAATTAATCTTGTAATGGCTTTTTTACATGTAGGATGGCTACATATGGACCATGGCAAACTGGATGGCAGACAGGAGATGAGAACATTGCAGGTTTAACAGGCAGATAATCAAGTTGTATGATATGTTATACCAAAAATAATACATGTACTGGTCAACATTTCTTCACAGTAACCACTGTTTCCAATTCATCGCCAATGACCAACAAGTGTTGCTAGCCATTTTCATAAATTTGTCCAGGTGAATTTATGGCAACTTTTATTTGGGTCTTTTCATTGTGACTAACTGGGGTAGGTTAAAATAAGCATGATCCAGGTAAAAGTTGAAAACTGTCATTTGGAATATTTTTGAATTTGCCTATAGGAGTCACTGTCTACACCATTTGCTTTACGTTTTCTGTTCCCTGCACTACAATACAGGGCTTGTTTACAAGGTGTGACAATGAATACAAAGAAACTATGAGCATTTTTTTTTTATTTTAGTACAATGTGATATCTTGAACAAATGTGCACTTGTTAAAATGCATATTATCACTGTGTGACAGTTGTAACACGGAATACAATGGCACATATAAATAGCTTTTGCACTTTTTCGTTAGTTTTTCCAAAATTTGTCTGCCACAAGAGACTTCATGTGTTAGACTGTATCATTCAGTATGAAAAATTATTTACTTTATTGGCTCTTATGTTGTGTAATACAGAAGGCAAATTCTGTGTCTTGTATGCCTGACCTTTCAAACATCACATTCCGCTGTAAAAAGTATATATCTAATGTCTATACCCATACCCATAGCCAGAGATTTAAAAAAAGAGGGGGGGGGGGGGGGGGAGGGGGGGGGAGGGGGGGGGGGGAGGGGGGGGGAGGGTCTTTTTCTGAAAGAGGACCTTTTACCATGAAACTGCTTAGATCAAATTTTGCCCAGAGCAGACCTTTTACTGGTAAAAAACCCTTGAATCTCCCTAGGTATGCAGGGGCGGATTGAGGCCGTCTTCTGGGTCTTCCGGAAGAGGGTCAGGTTTTAAAGTTTACATTGACAGGTATATAATTTTTTCTGTTGGAAGACGGTCAAAAATGGAGGATGGACTAACAAAGATAATTTGGAAGACTGTCAGAAAATATCTCTGGATCCGCCCCTGCTATGGGCCTGATACCATTAACCCCCATCTAAAAGAAATTCAACACACGTACCTGTAACTACATGAACATCCATCACATTATCAGGTGACAAATCTACCAAAAAGGGATTTTTCTCAAACTCCTCCCGAAGCTCTCCTTTCCGCCTAGCAGACCCACACACCCTGTAGGTCCCAACAGTCTCCAGGCCCCTGCGGTCAATCTCCTCGATACATTTATGTACAATAATGGGCACCCTGAGTCCCGACTTCTCTCTACGGATCACAGACTCTAATGTAGCACCAAATAAAGCATTTCTGTGTATGGAAGGCGTGCGCTGCAGGGTGACCGCTGCTTCTTTGTACGACAATTCTAAATAAATCAAACCTTTGGGTTCCATTTTCAGGGCAAGTTTGCAAGTTGGGGCTCGTATTTTGTGCAAAAGATTGACTAGATTAATGGTGCCGGTGAAGCACAATTTGTGGCGGGACATGGGATCCCAATTGTACACAAGGCACGACAATTCCCAGGCATCTTCTAGGTCAATTTCAAACATCTCGTCCCAGTCAAAATTGATAGCACCTGTTCTAATCATTGTGCGGGCTTTATTCATCCTGTCGATTTCTAAAACACAGTACAAGTCTCTTAGGGCGGCCTTTGAAGACTTTAAACCATGCCCGCAGTATATGTGTATACTTAATAAGCCATCCAAGCCCACACAAGTCCGTGGCGAAAGTCTCATTTGTTTTCTTTCAACCTCTGGTCTATACATCAAAAAATCCTCAATCCTGATTCTTAACGGCTTTCTAGAAAGCTGTAAATCATGTAGTCTTGAAGATAAGTGCATGGCTCTAGCTCTGTCCATAGTATCACTTACAACAGAGTCGGGGCTGAAATTTTGTTCAGCCATTTTTGGACCGCCATGTTGTGACACTGTGTGGTATATTGTGGAATACTTCTGCTCCTGCTTGAGGTCAAAGGAATTGTCCAGATTTGGAATCTGGTGAGGCGAAATCAGAACATCGGCAGGCGGTTTTCGTAGGATGATGTGAGGTTGTTGAGTAAATTTACGATACAACATGGGCGACAGTGTGGCAGTCCATGACATGTATTCACTGGACGAATACGAGTCGTGTCTCTCTTTGTGTTTGGCACTTGTGGCAGTGGGGTATGGTGGACCTGAAAGAAAACACAACATGTACATATTACTTGGTATCAGATAAAAATACTAAGGGATGCTTATTAGATGGAAATCACAGTCGAAATACAGTATTCTACAACATAAAGCAGGTAATTTATAGAGAAAAGACTACATCAAGTCAAACATCAGTTCACATATAAATTAATGCAGTCCATAACTACCTCTCTCCAATCTGATAATTGATTATTAACAACAGATTACATTTATTATATTGAATACTCAGCTTATTTGGCAACTGGTCAACACTAAACTGATGAAACCAATTAAAACTTGCATAATCAATTAAAACTGCATTGATTAGTTGCCAGTATGCATGATGATGAAAATTTGGATCTAACGTCCAAAAGAAACAATCATGTACTTTAAGTTTTGCAAAACAGCTTAACAATTAATACTTGGTTTATCCTAATGCCAGGCCTGTAGCCAGCGATTTGAAATGGGGGGTTCATTTTCTGAAAAAGTGGACCTTTTACCATAAAACCTTCATGTACCTAGATCAAATATTATCCAGAGTGGACCTTTTCCCAGGAAAAAGGGTGGTTCTTTCGAACCCCCCCCCCCCCCCCAGGCTACGGGCCTGAAACCCCTAATAATTGCTGCCCAAGGTGTCAAACAAAACACATGCGTTAAATGCTTTGCCAACCTGCCAAGGTTATTCTCATTAGGTTAACTATTATGCTTAATAAAAATAATGAATGATTATCAATATCAGTCCTCACCCCTCCCCTCTTTCCCCCAAAGTGGTGCCCAACCCACATCAAATAAATATACTGATAAGTGACAATAATTTAATGAAGCAACTCTGCCCTTCATAATCTTATAATGTTGCAGCCTGATGAAATAATCACATTTAAATATATCTCTTACTCAATATAAATCAAAGAGCTTATGGTTTCAAGAGGGTTAGGAGTCTTACATAACCATACACAGCTGGTTTTCCATTAATTGTTTTTCTCAACCTCACCAGTATCAATGCTACCGTATTGATCTGTTCACCCTATCTTAATAACAATACATGTAATCAAAGCCCAAATGAAATGCTCTTTACCAGGCTTAGATTAAAGTCAGGCTACAAAGCTGGGGTAGATTATCCCCCTCGTCTGATCCCATTAATATCTATGTGTTGTTTTATGTGTAATTATGTGCTATCGCAAAACCCAGCTTCTCACTTGGGGCGGATTTTCAAGATAGACCAAACCGACCAATTTGCTGCATTAATACACTGCAGGAGCAAAAACCTGGCTTTCCTAGCAATCAATAGCTGTTTTCTTGCTTTTGGTGATAGGAAAATTTTCAATTCATTTATTTACAGCATGCTCCAGGAAAATTGCATTGTCCCTTATGGGACTGCCTATCATTTCATACCAGAGACCCGTCCGCCTTCCTTTCGCTGAAAGATCTTGACATTTTCAAGATGCAGTCATACTTGGCTCCTAATTGTCCCTAAGTTATTTGTCATGTTTTCCTAATACTAATAAACCCTGGTGGTTCTACTATAAATTATCTCATTAGAAACAACTCAAAAAACAATCAGATATAACACATCACCAGCCTTCAATACATTCATAGAATATAATAATACCAGGAGTGAGCAATGGCATGTTCTATTCATAAATTCAATGAAAATCCCAATCGCTATTGGCTATTATATTTAGTAATTCCCTTTTTAAATGTTTCTACTTTGGCATTATATACTGACTAGAGTCAACCAATTTATACATCGCATGTCCTACTGATACTAACATGGCATGCTTTGCAGACTAACACAAGGCATGCCTTACTAACTCAAACCTGGCATGCCCAACCTATCAAACTTGGCATCCACTACTTACTCACAGATGACACGGTTCACCAACCTATGCCATGCATGTCCAACTGGGTGGAATGGGTAATGTCTAACACCAATTTCACAAAATAAAAAAAAATCAGCACGGTTTGTTAAGCCTGCTTAACTGAAGTAGCTGATTACAACTAGCAAAAGCTTTCAAAGAACTTTTAATAGGAGATAAGAGAACTTGAGTGTTTTTGACTTATCAAAGGTGGTTATGGGAAACACTGAGTAAACTTGGTATCAAAACAATTCCATAAAAATGAGGTACAGTAGGCAACCTTTCAGATTCTATGTAAAATGCAACTTGTTCAATTAAGAGTATTAGAAGTCTTCGCAGTGACTGTCTATTACAATTCATTTTGTGCATCTGAGCTCTGGCACCATTTGCTGATTCAAACAACTTCGTTCCAAGCTGACATGTTCCTGGCACGTTCCACCCCCTCTAATGCTCCCTGCTTCACTGACTTCCACCTGTCATTCTCCAACTATTCTCCAACTGCCAAATCCTTCCAAATTAAACCTGCCGAGTTTCCTTGTACATGACAGTGATGTTCTCCTTTACAAGACAATGAAGAATGGCAATTTTAGCCTATATCCTACAGCTTTTGAGATTAAAATTGAATCAATAAAGTTGAATAAAAGGCATAACTAATAAATCTCAGCTGTAGCTCCCAGGCCTCTCAGCTGAAACTTCTTTTAGATCTGGATAACAATGGCGCATAAATAATAATGACAGATCCATTTTTTGTTCTTAAAACTGATAGCCTAATTACAGTGACAAAAAACTGCATTATTATCATGAAAGATTCTCTGGGCATACTTCACAGTGGAAGTTTGAGAAATTAGAATGGCTTCTGACCTTGATAAAATTGCATTGACATTTAGGAGACCTTTTATCTGCTGTATTATTGAAAACATACATCAATGCCAGAGAGAGAATCCTAACAGGGGTTTCTATAGTCTGAGAGACGTGGGTTGCTCCATTATTATGGCTCCATGTCCTAGACTAGTCACTATCATATACATGTGCATCTATTGTCCATAATAATTGTTTTAGATTATTACTGGACAGTTTTGCTTTCTTTTTATACACAGCTCTTATTCAATTAGGATTCTCCTCCTAAAGTGCCATACCTTTTGACTTAAGCATTTTTTTCTTTGTACACTATAATATACAGTATAAAAATACATCTTAATAAAAAAAACATCCATTTACAAAATACATTATATATATATATATATATATATACAGACATTCGGACATTCACGCTTTATCTTTACCTGCAGTTAACATTTTGGATGGTACTGGACATTTTAGATGGACATTTGCTACCTCTTCCCCCGTTCCCCCCCCCCCCCTCCTAACCCCCCATGCCTTACTCCAATGCATCTCTGATTCTTAATAATCTTGCAGAGGCAATCAAATATGAATAGTTCATTACACAATTCCTGGAAGTCCAGTAATGCCTTTAGTTATCTTTTAACACTATCAAATGTACCACACTCATTAAGTGCACTTAAAATTCTGAAATGCTGGCTGAAATATGAATTCCAGATTGAACAACAAAGTAATAAAAATCAGACCTCTGGATCTGCCAAGAGCTCTTTTATCTGTTGATGGAAGGGTTGATTAAATAGTTAAATTGCAAAACCTTTGCTTTAGGGATTCTTTTTTTTTTTACCAAGCTTTTGATACGAAATAAGATATGGTAATGCAAATCACTAAAATGGATGTCGAAGATTTAGCAAAATCCTCATTAATAGTGGTTACAGGAATATCTGTTTAATTCCCCCAAAAAATTCCATGTATGGCAAATCACAGCATTAAAAAAAAAACAACTGTAATGACTTTTTATTTGGTTTTTACAAATGATATTCATTGGCTTGTGTCTGCAAAAGAACCACGCAAGCTAAGTACTTTTGATTTCAAAATAAAATGCCAATTAAGATTTGCAAAAAGATTTGCTTTCTAGATGATTTTCTTTTTTATAATTATTATCAGCACATTTCCAGGTGTCATATTCAATTTCTGAATTAAATTGACAGATCTGAGCAATAGACCTGTCAAAAAAAACTGGTGTACTGTTATAAATTGTAGACAGACCATGAGAAATGCTAATTTATGCATATATCCCATCCATAGTGCATCCTTTTATTCTTTTTCCTAGCAATTTTCTAAATATATAAAATAAAAATAGCAACTGCCTTTGGTGTATCAATACTAAGTCTTTCATAACTACTCTTGGTCATCAATAACTCAGACAAACTATCACAACTGTATTAATGTGGCATTGCTAAAAACCCAAGGCATTGTTGACCGAATACATCACTCTTCTAACAGCAGAGACATATGTAAATATATTAATTACATTAGAAGTGCCAACAGGAACAAGAATGTATGCTGAAAACATCACTCGGGGTGTGAATTGTAAGAGTTTTCAAGACATGATATAGATTTTGCTGAGAGCATTTTCTGAGCATTTTCATGTGTATTTTCCACGAGTTCTTTCTGCATGCTGTATAACAGAGCCAGTATACACCCACTGCCAAACTGATACAATTATTGTGGTCAATATAAAGCAGCCATTTCCCTTTACTCGCAGCCGCTTTCCTGCTTTCCACAATTCAACTTAATTGTACCCAGTGACCTGTGAAGAATACGCAAGACAGAATATTAATCGTGTCAAGTTTAAAAAAAAGAGAGCTTTCACAGTAAACGGTAATTACTTTCTCTGAAGAACAATGACCTGGAATGATCAAAGGCCTGCCAGAGACAGCTAGGCAGTTAGTTACACACAGTGCATCAAACAACAACTAAATGTTTCTCAATATTATTACTTGTTGTCCCCACAGAATCCACAGTGTGTGCATGTCCCCAGAAATATACTAAAATATTCGCTTCAAGTTCAAAGCCAAATATGCAAACATGAATTCTGCGTTTCCTGGCTCTCATTTCACACTGAATCTTCATTTAAAAGATTAACTAATAATCCAGTTGATTGTACACAGGAGGACGCATTTATCAGGAAAGGGAATAGAAAGGTCCCTGTCAGTCCCTTTGTTACCTTACTCTGAGTTAATAAAAGAGTAATGTTTTTTCAGGTGATTAGGTTTTTTTTTCTTTAATTATAAGTACCAAGCACTGTAAACAACTGAAAGATAGCACCAAACAGAAAGAAACCTTTAGGATGAAAGAGAATTTTTCATAGCTTTGTAAACCAATGTTATCATCAAAAAGCCCAAATACAAATTCAACAATAGCTATCATTCAATAAGCTCTTAAAAGCAATAGGTCTGTTTTTTATCACTGCACCGACTTAAACATCTAATACATTGGCTTTCTTTGTAGTTTGTAGAAAGCCTCATTGATCTCTACCATACTATTTGATAGAAACAGTGGTACATTAGCCTTGTAAAAATACTCTGACAATAACACAGAGACAATAAAACCATGAAGCCAAATACTCCATAAAACTGGATAAACACCTGAACTCCATGCAGTCAATGAAACTCTAAATGGAGAGGATTTATGACAAAAAAAATTGTATTAACTATTCACTGTGTTAAATTGACCATAAGAAGGGTTGTAGCTTTGGTGTTAAGGTGCAAAACAAAACATCATTTTGTATTGAGATAATATGTACACAAGAAGATTAAAAAGTTCATTCTTATGTGAAATTGAATACATACTGTATATACTCAGTCAAAGGCAGGTCAGCATGTCATTCAGTTTCCCTTGATTCTTGCTACCATAAAAGCTGCCAAGGGATGTATCATTACCGATGATAAGTAAAACATTCAATAATTGATCCATGCCAAAAATCATAGGTTTTGCCTTCTTAATGCATTCTATTATTAGGAACACCTTCTGTTATTATGGACATGTATCTGCCAAAGTAACCCCCCCCCCCCCAAAAAAAAAAAAATAATAATAATAATAACAATAATAAAAAAATGAAAATAAAATAAATGCATTCAAGTTGTATCCCTGCCTTAGTGAGCTGGTTTGAATAAAGTTTACATACCTGATTTACATGGTGAATTCTAGATATTTTTCTCTCTTTTTTCTATTATAATTTTGCCAATATGAAAGTTTCATGTTTTTTTTAAATATTCATGTGTCTCAGACTATCATGTTTTTATGTTTACAAAAATATGAATCCACAATAATGGAGACAATTTTTACCCAAAGCTAATAAACGTGATGCCTTCATCTTCAAATGTTTTCAGAACTTGAATAGAACTTGTTTTAAAAAAATTGGCCCAAAAACTTAAAATAAAAAAAAAAAACCTGGTAAGCATCTGACCTGGGATCCATATCCAGATCAGTCTAAGAATTTTAATCTAGAATCTGTGGCTTACATTGCATACTAGAGCAAACAATGATTATCTCAACACAATAGCCCAATTACATATGACAACTATCTCTATTTTGGACCAGGAATTCATAAAAAATGCCTATAATAGACTTTGCAAAGTCCACTTTATGAAGTCTGCCAACCCATTTAAGCAGTCTAAATTATGAAAAAAAAAAAAAAATGACTGGTCACCTGCTAAGGATGATGGGGAATGTCATGTGGGCCTAAACCTGTAGGTAGGCCTACATATTATATTTGCCATTAATCCTGAGAACAAATTCATAAATTATGAAAGCTCATGCCACTTACTTTGGTCAAAAGATGTATAGAGTAAACAATTAAATTTCTACACAATAATCTTCAATGTGCAACAAAATGATAAAAAGATAAAAAAAATTCATACTGACTGTATGTATACATGTTTAATCAAGCCTTTTGGTCTTGGCAAGTGGATTTGTTTAAAAACGCTATAACAAATCTAAATATTAGGATTGCTTTCATGCTTCATAAGTCAATGGCTTCTCCAGCCTACAACTTCACAATAGAGAACTCAGAATACATCATTCTGAGGGTCATTTATATTAAAATGACAAAAGGCAATCCTGTACGATAGCTCCAGTATACAGAATTCTGTGCTTGAAGAGTTATGGATTTCTGCTGCGTTTCTGTGCAACAAATGACTGCAGCATGTAACATTGCCTAAGTACATTAATGGTTTCAAACTGAAGGGTCAACTTCACAATAAATGACTGAGAAAAGAGCTGACATAGAATACATATTCACTCAATCAAACCACAATTTCCTAATTGAACATTTTGATTTTGACTTTATACAGTACAAAACATCTTATTTTAACTTCACCTGACAAAGCATGTGTGTGCGTGTGTGCAAATGTACGTGCATCCATGTACGCGAATTTTTTACTGAATTTTAAAGGACATTGAAGACTCACTCCTCCACTATCCACATATCCAGTATCATGACAGAAACAAGCAGTTTCCAATGTCCTCTAAAACTCAGGCCGCTTTGTATACATATGCTTCTGTGTGTAATTGTCCTAATCCAATAAATGTCAACACCACCCTTTAATAAAACAAATATATTTTCATCATTGTAAAGAATACATCGATTCTCTTTCAACTATAATGAATTTTTTGCTGTATGCCTCAGGTTTCATGCCTGTGATGTTTTGCCTTTGCTGGTCAGGTAAAAATGTTCTTTTCTTTCTTTTGAGAAATGAGCACCTGTCTGAATTTATAAAACTGGAATTTAAACTACCAAAGAAAAAGTGCTTTGTGTTGTAACTGAAGCAACAAAAGTTTAGTTTCCAATATGAAACTTATATGTTAGAGCTTAACATAATACTCAGAGATGATATACTGCATAAAATCTTGAAACAATACATGTGCTGTATATGTTAAGTAACCACAAGGACTTATAAGACGTATTCTGCAAATGTCTTTTTTTTTTCTTTTTCTTGTCTGATTCCACTTGAATGTGTACAAAAATACCCTGTAATTGAAAATATAATTAATATCTTATGTCACTAATCCAAGAGCAAGGGAGTAATACCAGGACATCCGTGAGTATACAAGTTGTCCTTCTATTTCAAAGACAAGCACAGAGGCACAAAAACAACCAAACACATCACAGACTGTAGAGACAGCAGCATCTTCACACACAAATTACAGACAGAAACCCTCTGGAATCTTGTCACAGCAATTGATCACAGAAGAACTCAGTTGCAATAATTTAGTTAGGATTGGTTAGTTTTTCCGAGAGCTGTAATATCACTCTGTAGGAAATGGGGAGGGTGCTTCTATCAGCTAATTTGAGCAATCCCCTGGGGAGCATCACGCTCTCGGATAATTAATTCACAAAGTCAACTTAAACAATGATTTCTTAGATTCTCAAAGACAAGAAATCCTTTTTCAATCTAAATGTAATGTCTGACTCATGGAAAAGAGAGAGAGAGAGAGAGAGAGAGAGAGAGGGAGAGAAATCAGGCAAATACGTTAAGCTATTATTAGTCATGAGGGTGCAAAAAAGCTGACTGAACATTATCAAAAATTTATGATGCTAAGTTAGAGCCGAAGTGACCTGGATGGAGTACAGCTCTATCCACCTTCCACCTTTGTGCACAGGTCGAAATGTTTGCCAACCTTGAGGTGTTAGTCTGCCATTGATTTTCGTTGGAGCTGCTGAAACAATGCTTTTTGGATAATTGCCAATAAGAAAAATAATGAGATTTCTTGAAATAATAAAACACTGTTTTGATAAGGAAGGCTCCAGGGACAACTTGTGTCTCTAACCTCAATGAAATTTGATACATGAGAGAGAAAAATGCCCCCAGGACTATCCAACTTGAACAGGAATAAAGAACAATTGGGATAAACACCTGACTTCACAAGTATTTTCCATTCGAGCTCAGTATCATTAACCAGAAATGATAGATTTTCATGACAGATAATCAAAATGCATTACAGTTGAAATAATAAGAAGCATAAATGTCATTATACTGTCACAGCAGAGGAATTTTAAACTAGCAGGAGAAAAAGCAAAGAGAAAAAAACATAAAACATAAATATCCTGAAGTCTAAACAGGTGACCCTTTAAATACAGCCCAAATACAGTCTACTGTATGTCACCTCTACCACAATTTCACACCTACCCCAATATTCCATAGCCTGCCAAGTCCAATGGATTACATAATGCACCTCTTGACCCCTATTCAATTACGCACAGCCTAGCTGTGAATCTCCCATATTTTACTTGTCTTGGTACTTACCCTATAAGAAGCCCAAATCAATAACTACATTCAATTCTATAATGATCCAACATGTTATATACTAATCTCACACTGCCAAGGAGGTTAAACCCACTAAACCAGTTGTACAATAAAACATCTGCACACAAATACATATAACATTGCATCATCAAATACAAGATTTCATCCTTTGAAATGAAAGGTGCTTGTGGATGTGATTACGAGTAAAAATGGACTTAAACGGTTTCTCTCAGCTGTGGTAGGGATGGCCTGGTATAGGTAAAGGCAAGGACTGCCTATACACACTCAGGTATAAAGGATAATATTGATCCAAAATCAAAGGAAGTCAACTTAAGTAATAGACCTACAATGCATTGCAGTAAACAGTTGTTTAATGGCCGTCTGCCATCTACAGATTGAGATTGGTAGACCGTGCCTAAGCAGCTTTTATTTTACCATTCAAATCTACTTATACCACTATTTACCACTGTGGGGTCTTAAGTCCAAATCTATGTGCATTTTCTTCTCTTTTCAACAAATAAAAAATGTAAGAGAATGTGGACCATTTACTCCATCACTTAGATGTTTGCTTGTGGAGTGCCTTGGGACTAATTTTTATGTTATTGGTATTATCAGTATAATCCTGTGGAATGTCCTTTGTTGAATGCCTTTTTTTTGGCCAAATACACCTGAATATGTAGGACAATTTTAAATTATATGGGACCTAAACAGTGAGAAAGCTCTTTAAAAAGGAATAATTCCATAATAAATTTAGTGATTTTAACAGTATTAAAGAATTTGGCAAATATTTCAAGTGCTGGTTTTCAAATTGTTTTCAAGTCAAAGTCCAATAGCACAATGCTAAACAGCAGGTCTGACGCAGAGGCCTTAAAAAAAGCTCACTGTGGACCTCGAATTAAATCATCTCTAATGAGAGCTTGAGGTCAAAAATCAACATTAAAAGCATTTCTGGAATGGCTGTGTTAAATCAAGAATCAAGATCAAGGCCATGAATATCTGAGAGCATACTGTTTTAACATTTCTTTAAAAAGTTTTTTCTCTCCTCTTTCACAATATGGTATCAAAGTAAAAGAGGGCATTTTTCCTGAAAATGTAAGCTTTTAACAGAAAAGAGTTAAATGCATTCTAGCTGTAGAAGGAAGCTACTTTTGTTGAATATGCATGTTTATTGATGGTAAAACAACTTCCATTATGCATTCTCATTTGGCATTCCACCCACCAACAAGTCTAATAGTCTAAATTTACTCCTAGGGTCTAATGATTAGACTAATTGTCCCCTAACCTTTTCTTTCTGCCCGTGTGGCTGTCCTTGCTCCCCAATGCAAATTTGCAGATGTTCACATGTAGCAGGGTTCCTTAACACCATTTACTCATATACACACGGACTTGTTATGGGGGTATTTGTTTTTTACAGCATGAACAAAATGGGAATATTAGATGCTCCTGTATAGCGTAAGTAGGTACTAGTAGATATATGCATGCGCATCAGATCTGAACCAATACTGAACATATTTATTACAGCCACACATCCAAAATTAAAAACAAATTAAGGAAATATTTCTAAGGGCCCCTCCCCTCCCTTCCCCCACCCTAATGCACATACGTATCACCCATATCAGCTTTCTTTCAACATCTATAGCCCTCTCCCCCAATTTTTCCTTTAAAAATGTAACATCTGAGGTATACATACCTGCAGCCATGCCAGCCTGCTGATCATCATACTCCTGCAAGTCATGGGACAGGGTGTTGAACTTGTGCACCAAGTCCTGCATCTCCTCCGCATTCTCCACATTTATTTTAGGAAGTGAGTTGCTTCTAGTGTCATCACCAAGCCCATGATAATCATGATGATAGCCCCAGATTTCTGAGTCCGAGTTATAATCTGGCGACTCCTTATTGGATTTCCTAGGAGACATGTATTCTAAACTTTGCTGTTTCTGTGTACGATAGTAAGCAGCCGCCGAGGCTTGGGGACTGCTCAACACTGGTTCTTTGCCAGAGGCTTTTCGACTTAACGTACTGTGGTCAGACTTACTCTGCAACTGTTTTCTAATTCTTTCATAGTCTTCCTTCAGTTTGGCATCTGTAGTATCACAAAATTTTGGGTCAACATCATCCATTCCATTTACCTTTGGTCCTCCCTCCGCACCTTTATAAGATGCAGAAGTTTCACTGGATAGCCCACTGTCATTGGAGTCTTCTTTCTCCACTTGTTCCATGGCAGCAATCTGATGTTGGAGGGCCTTGGACCGCGAGTGACGAAGTCCCTCTGGTAACCCCAGCCCCTGTGCCATCTGCCTTGAGTAAGCCTCCCTTGCCTCCCTCCCTGCCAGTATAAATTCATCTGGGCAAGAATCATCCTGCTCATGTTCCGATCTGGATTCAAAAGAAACTGAACCTTGTTTCAGTACCACAACAGGTTTCTGAGGCTCTATTGTTGCTATTGTAGTTCCAGTATTCCCTTGCCTTGAATATGATCTAGTCCTAATTGTTAAAGTTAATTTCTTTGGTATTGACATTAATACGACGACGTCATCTAGGTTCATGCTCGTTACATTGACTGTGTTCACTGTTACAATTTCGTCTCCCATGCGTAAAAGCCCATTCTTTTCTACTATGCTACCAGGTGCAATTCGAGAAATAAAAACTCCCCCAGTTCGGTCTATGCCATTGCCTTCCCGTATATAAAACCCAAGACTTTGTCCTGGGCGTTTTAAAATCTCCACAGTTTGAATAACGACGTCGTCTCCAGTGATTTCCATGTTTTTTATTCCCATATCTAATGCACTCGAGTCATGTTTCTTGCCTTTTCTATGTCTTGGAGAAAGTGGCGACGCTTTCGGGCTCTGCTGGAGTAGTGGTTTTTCGCATGTTTCCCGGCGAGGGCTGTCACTTTCGCGATCGCGGCTACTCTGTCTCTCTTTGCTCTTCGATCGTGACCGTTTGTCCTTCTTGTTCTTTCCTTTTGCGGAGGTCTCTGCCATCCTCCCAGAGCCTTCCTGTTCAAAAGAGAAAAATTAATGGTACAGTAAAAACTGAAAAAGCGCCAGCAGTTTCAGGCACATGTCTCTCAGTTCAGTGGTGCGCTTCCAATCAATAATAAAATCGCGGTCAGCCTTTGAAGGTTTTAGGTCAAGGTCGGAGAAACGAAGGAATAGGTTTTTCAACCAGCGAGAGTGCTACAGGTGTCCCAAGATAGGAAAGCTTAGGTATTGGATCAGAGAAGGCAAACATAATTATGGGCAGGTTATTGATAATACATATTTACCAAACAACCACACATCTTTTACTGTTGTTGCTTTGCTATTTGATAGACTTGGGATAAAAATATTGTTTCCTCTAGTGACCACTAAGTAGCGCCATCTTTTATCTCAAACTGACACTAGTGCGGTTATCTGCTGCGACAGCGAAGAAAATACATTTTAGACGTCAACTTTTAAACTTTTGAGTTAAACAAAATATTGCACAAAAGGATAATTTATTTTCAAATCAGAATAATGTTTTTTTTTCATTTACCTCTTTGTACTCAACTCATTATGTTATTTATTATACTGGTATTATTAATTTTCAGAATTCATCGTTGAAATGCAACGTGACTAATCTTCTTTACAGATATAGCCTCAAATAAACTTGTATGCTCACAGGGCCTAAACTGACCATGTAACCTAATTGTTTCCTTAATAAAATTAGACAAAACGGATTAAATAAGCCAGCCTACTACAAATAGAAATAGTTTTCATCTTGCCTGTGGCAATCGTTGGGCAAGTTGTCAGTTCTGAACTATTGCCTCTAACATTTTTGTTTAGAATATGCAATAAACATATGCTATAGGAAGTCCACTGCCCTTTATCAATACCAGCCCGAGGAAAAGGCTTGTAAGAAAACAGCTGAAACTGGAGGTGACATGCTTAAACAAATTGGCTGACCTTTCAATTTTCAGGGTACAGTGCTCAAGGTCATATTAATTGACTGATCCCATTAAAATGGATGCATTCTTAAAAATATTTATCAGAATTCTGTGGACGTTTATCAGTTATCGAAAGGTTAGGTCAGCAATACAACCATTTTGTTCAAAAGTACGCCTACTGGGTAGGCCTATTCTTTTATATCGAGGTAGTAGGCATTTCAGACAGAAGTGAAATTTTGCCAGCCACACCCCCTTTAGATTCCTGAACTGTTTTGTCCAATGCAAACTTGTCAATCGAAGCGAATTTAAAATTATTTCTATTTACTCGACCCTTACCTGCCCAGGGTAGAATTAGCAATACGCCTATGTCTTTAACCCCCAGGTAAGATACTCAAAAGAGGGAAAAGTGAAAATAAAGAAAAATGGATCATAGTTAATCATTCAAATATTCATGACGAGTACGGTGGGAATGACAGCCTGTGTGAGCACAAACGCGAGTGTGTTGAATCTGTTACCAGTATATGGTTTTTGAATGTTGTCTCTCTCTATTTCAAAGGGATGCCTATATAGAGCATTTTTTCCAGTGACTAGATATCATTTTTTTAAATAGTAGTATGTTTTTAGCAAACGTATCACAATTCTTTTTTTTCCTCAAAAACTTTCTAATAAATACTAGAGGCAACAAAAGGTAGGTCTAATTTTCGAATCATCAAGTAGGCAAATGCACATTGTTGACTGGGAATGGTCCACAAATACGGATTTTGAACGTGTTTTCGACACTTTCTCCTTCATATCCACTTTCCATCCGTTCAAGACGTACACACTGATCAAAAAGATGCTTCTAGATCAGTCACTCAGCCCTATAAGTTTTCACTGTCATATTCCGCAATTAAGAAATGTTTAATTTTTTTAACGCAGGTAAAAGTTTGACTCTATATAAATAACATGACAAATTTTGAAAATGCCGATCAATTTGATTTTTTTTTTTTTTTTTTTTGACAAAACTGGCTCTCCAATCTCCTGTTTGGCATGATCATCTCCTAGAACACATTAAACTCACAGACTTAAAATAAAAACAAGTGTATATTTATAAAAAAATTACATATAAATATCGATAATGATTTTTTTAGCGCCGGGTGCTAAGTGGTAGTCTATTATCGATACAACATAAGTGTCATTTTACTCTGTGTACGTGATACCAAAGAATGGAGTGATGTTGCTTGAACATTCGATCATGCCATGTCTGTCTTCATAGATGGAGAAATGTTTCCTTAGTCCATAATAGTAGATATGGCTTTCTTTGATACAATAAAAGAGTTTGAATACAAAGAAATATTGATTAGCGGCAGTGGAAGAATAAGCTTGGGTTTCAAACCAGGTTGTATTACTGCACAGACCTAGTTTAGTCAATAACCTAATGTAATTCATATGCCGCCCACTGCCTTTCAAAAAATAATAATTACAGTAATCATAAAACACACTTGAGATGCATGATCTTCAAATATCAAAATAGCGTAGATCTTTATATCTTCAAGAAAAGATAGACATCTTTTGGAGGGAAAACGTTGCAATTTATTCTGGCGTTTTTGGTTCACTTCCCTGCCAATTTCATAATGCCTACCCCAGATGGAAACCCTAGATCTGCTTACCATTTCTAGGAAAAATTTACTGTGTCTCTTGTGCAAAACGAGCGTCTGATGGTAGATTTGGGCAAAAAACAAACTTTGGCGCTCAGACCATACCGACCACACAAGGATGAGTGCCAGTGGCGCGTGCATGTTTCCCGAGGCTCAACTTGAAATTGATACCTCGCTGTCTGGGGTTTTACTTTCTTAACTTGATGCAGAATTTTTTTTATATATGACCAGTGCTGACAAAAAATGCCTCACCAATTTTTGTCGAACTGAAAATTCAGAATATTGCGTGTAGAAATATACAACCATTGGATTATTTCGCAACCGCTTTGTTTCTGTCTGTCAGCTGGATGTCATACGTATTTGATTTCGAATTATAGAGAAATATGCATTTTCATACTGTTTGCACATCTGATAAGTATACATATGTATAATCTTTTTTAAAAAGGTGATAAAACAAATGAAAGAAAAAAGTTTTGACTGCGCACAACATCAAGGTCAGAACGCACCAAGAGACGAGGAGAAACCATAGAATTATCCTGACGATACTTTTTGTCAGGGAAACTTTGTTGTATTTGGAACGATGCAGTGAACTGCAAGAGCCCTTGTAAAAAATAAATCTGGAAGAAATACAGGAGCCTAAAGACAACAACAACAACAAAAAAAAAAAAAAAGACTTCTAACGCGACAAATCAATTAACATAATGGCTGAAAAGTAACAAGATAGAAAGATATTTGATTTATTTCATTATCAAGTCAACTGTGTACAGTGTACTATACGCCAAGTCTTTCTGTATTAACCTCTTTCATCAACTTCATTACACGTATATCCGAATTTACTAGATAAACCAGCGATTTGGATGACGGAAATAAAAGAAAAAGTGTAACGCAGATGTCGGGAATTAAATTCAATAACCCCATAACTCAAATATCCTTCATATTTTAATATGAACCGGACTAGTTGAGAATTAAATTAAAGGGGTTAAATGTGTAGCAAGGCGCAATTTCATGTGTATTTATGGGGGGGGGGGGGCGTTTTTTTATTATCATTATCTTTAGCCTTTTTGATTGACAATGTATCTGTATTTCTAGTTAGTTCAAGAACAAGTTGTAAAAAATGGCTACATACTGTATTAACTACAACAGAGTATAAACTGTTTTATACACCGCAATGCTTATTTGTGGCTTAATTCCAACAGATTGGCTTGTCTGTATTATGGGACCTTACTTACAAATGCAAAAATATAAGAATCTGCCATTTAAGAAATGCTGCTGAGAAGAAACATATCCCCTTTACTCGGATAATAGGGGGGAGGGGGAATAAAAAATACAAGTAACATAACACTCAGTAATAAATAAAGCGAATTTCCGTGGATATTTGCATTCCTTCGTCACATCTTTTAATCTAGACAACCAAACACAATGGGATAAATTAATACCAGAAATGAAGATGCAAAGAACAAAAACGCACTATCATTTCATTTTGTGTTCCTATTATGGACTATTGATTGTAAAGAGGCAATTGTGTTTATCGCAGTTTTGCAGTCGCACAAGTAAAAACAAAGCTCTGTCTAAATAGTCATTCTCTTGGTGCAATCTTATTGGCTTTCACTGTTTTACATTGTTAAAATGTGATGTTGTTAAAATGATTGAGTTATACTAAAAGCCCCACGTTTTCACGAGATGACTGTCTGCTGATTAGGATCACGAAAACTGTTAAGGGTGAAAAAAACGGATAATGAAAACTCTAACTCTCAAGTTTTTCACCAACGTGTTGCATAAAGCGAATATATGGACGTATAACACGTCAACTTGGCAACTCGCATTTGATATCTTAATCATATTGAAGGTACATGTACTGTGTTTCCCTTTTCCTCTTTTACAAGTTCAGAAGTTTTGGTTGAGTAATTACAAATATAACAATAGGACCGTTTATTTATTAATTTATTTTTCATTTTTATTTAGTTTTCTTTTTTTTTTTTTTTTTTTTTTTTTTGCAAATCACATTTCTATCAAACTATATGTATGTAGAGATATATACCACAGCAAGATCTTAATTGAGTACAAGCATTTTATACCTCATAACAAACCATTTAAAACGCAACCGCAATCCTCTTGTGCCCGTTTACTATTCTTAAAGGACCAACTACCGTCTATACTGTGCTCATAGATAAATAGATTGAACCTGAACAGTCCTTGAAGGCGTATTTTAAAACCCAGCTCGGCCATGTTAAACTATTGGGAGGATAAAAAACTAACAAAGGAAATAAATAAAAGCGAGTTCGAAGTCATATGGGAAACGGTACTTATATTACTGGTACTAAGTGGATTTAAATCTGTTTAGTGCAGGAGAAGATGAATAACCAAAAGACTATATGTTCCATATCATCAGAATTTCTGGTGGTGCATATCATCATCTATATAACAGAATAAGTGTCTGGTAGTCCATCTGAAGCCATTATATTCATCATTAATGCCCCATGAGACTCAGCATAGTCCGAGCAATATGGATAAAGCGCACCCTCTCTCCTTTCTGCACGGCTCTTAATGCGTTTTCGTTATAAAATACATGTACCAATGCATATGCTTAGAAACCGGAGTGGGTGGGGGTAGATTTCCTACTGTTATAACCACGTCAGTTGTAAGCGGAGGAAGCAGGGGTTAAGGGGGTTTCCTTATAAGGGTTTCCTTATGGTTTCCCTTTGGTTCTTCTAAAAGGCTCCTCGCCCCGTCACTATTTTTTTTTTAAATGATCACTTTAAATTTTACCTTCTGCAAGCCTGTAAAGGTATCATAAATAAACATTAAGACAGTTTATGCATATTAGGAATATTTTCGGGAAAGTGTTACTGCGAAAACTGTACATGTACCAGGACTTAGTTTTCATTATTATTATTATTATTTGACTGATTTTAAGTGACTTAAGGGTTGTTTGATAATTTTTTGACACTTGTCAATATTTTGTGGGACTGTCTTTTAAAAAGTTTCAGAGTCAACCTTAGAGTTTTGTGTTAATTGTGAATTATTAAAAAAACATAATACCAGTATTTACCAGTGAATAAACTTAAACAGGAACGCCGAAAATTTCAAAGATCAAGCAACAGAAACACTGATATCGTTCAATTTGTTACAATTGAATAATCATAACACAAGCATTATTTGTCATCTGTTGTGAAACAATAATGCAATATGATGTGTCTTGACTTCCTTGTAAAAACGTGTTCATGTTACAGTAACAACATCATAATGCTGCTTTAAACATAGTCCTTTAAGACATACAGTAGTTTAGACTTGGACCTACTATACACAAGGTTTAGACAGTTTAGACAGTTATTATAAACTACTACATAAATGATGCTCGCTTTTCCCGTTATATATATTTCTTGATATACATGTCTAGTATCCACTGTCGTCTTATCAAAAAGGTCGATAACCTGGTTTCACTGTGATTAGACAACTATTCGTGTACAAGAACTGGCCACTTATAGAGAAACACTCGTTGTTTGTCACGAATGCAAGTTTCGTGTTCCGCTTTTATAAATAGACATATTTGCATGTTTACACAAGGTGGTTTTATCGATCGAAAGGTGTAGATTATATCACCTGTCTCATTAAAAAAAGACAGGAAAAGAAATTACATGTAGCCAATAAATACTCAAGGAAAATTTTATGTAAAAAATAATTGTTTAAATGTCGTTTTTAAGAAATCTATTGGCCCATTGGTAACCTTAAATCATAAAAGTGGTAATCTGATTACAGGTCTAACACTTAATTTATGGATTGCAAGATAAGGATAAAAATCTGAATCTGCAATCACAACACTTTGAACAAAGGCAGAAACAAAATCACACTTTTTAATTGTATTTACTAACAATATTACATCAAGAAAATGGTTACTGCTGTAGTGTCATCTGCAACTTTTATCTCAACTATTGACAGATGACGGAAACTGTTAGGACAGACATCTCAAATGAGAAAAAAATTAAAGAATTTGCGTTGACACAACAGCGTTTATGCAACTGACCATCAAGATTTTATTTATACACCAATATCATCATCGGCTCTTTTGTGCAATGATCTATTTCTGTTTTATTATTATTACTATTATTATTATTATCATACATGTAACATTATTGTTGTTTTTAGACAAATATAGAAAGGCTTCATATTTGTTCTCAACAGGAAGTACATTTTCTGAGATATAAGATATGATATTGATAGGTGCTCAAAGCATTTTTACTGCTGAATTTCTATTGTTAAAATAATCAATTTAACAAATTCCATCCCATACAATGTGGTCTTTGTTTCAAGGAGTGTCTCCGTGTTCAGTAAAGTATCCGGATGTATATCAATTTTAATGAATTGAGTCACTTCAAGTTCTCATATATCACTTTATTTGAAGTCATGTCTGTCTGAGTCGATTGACGATTCGCCGTCTTTTGGCTGAGAAACGTTATAGCCAAGGGCAGTTTGTCAAAACTGGTTAAAGATTGCACGTAGCCCCAGTTATATATTTTAGAGTTCCGAGTCCAGACACAAAAAGCTGCATGTGTTTTGGATAACTGTCCTTCTGCGCACTGATCTTCTCTTCCCACCATGAAACAAAAAGACCACATAAGACCACAGAAAATGGTCAGTCGTGATCAAGACTCTGATGAAAGATGGCAACTTCATGCTTCATAAGTAAAGCACGTTAATTCTGTCTCTTTCTAAACGATTTAAAATTTTTTCAAACAGAAATATAGTTAAATTGATTGCGAACACAAATTCCACGGAAGTTATTCATTTGAAGGTGGTTATGGAAAGCAGGTGATGGTAAGATGTGGTGCGTGACGTTCACTTCAAGATGCGCATATCACGCGGTTTTGTCAGAAAAATAGCTCTATGGTTATTTAGTAACCATATATTTTTTTGTTAACGCTGTACCACAGACTCTGAACAACCTTCATGGAAAACCATGAAACAGACAACAAAATAGGAGAGAAGATTAGTCAGTCTACTTTTCAGGATGTCAGGATTGTGACATTTTTGAAAATCTATCCGCTTCTCTGCTGCCTCATGTTGAACCGCAACGGACAAAAAATCGACAAAATTGATAATTCATTTTTGCTATAAATCATCGGTGCACCCTTTTCTTTAAAATAATACCCACTTCTACACCACCAAGCTTTGGATTTATACAATTATTTCGTAGTAATTTCGTGCTCTCTTGTACTGAAATTCCTTTCTGATTTCATGCAGTGACAGACATCAGCCTCAGTGCACCTGTAGATCACAATCTAACATGCATATGGAAACATGCATATGTTGTTGTTCAGTCAATTGAAATTACCAGCTATCACAGTTTATAGCAATTATTATGTTAATACCTGTGATTTTTATTACCGATCTTTGAATTAATACAACCAGGTGCGCTTGCCTTCGTTTTCTCTCTCTCTTTCTCCCTCTCTCTCTGTCTCTCTCTCTCTCTCTGTCTCTCTCACTTCCACTTCATTCTCAGTACTACAAACCGTCACACCATCAAAGACATCATTTTTTACCATTTGATTATTCCTATCAGTCAGGTTATCCAGTTAGATGTTTGACGAAAGAGTAGAAGACAGGGGTCGATAGACAGACGAGCGTGAAGACGGATAGTCTGTCAGTTTTTATTGCCGTGCAAGGCCAAGACGTAGTATTAATCATTTAAGGACGTCCTCTCATATTAGCTTTTTTTGCGATCTGCGCAGATTTCGCGCATGAGTAGTTTTTTGCGATAGCGGCTAATGATAAACATACAGTATAACATGCAATAAAATACGTAATTCACCCTTTTAAGAAATCAGTATGAAATCTTTGATCATGTTATTTTGGTCGAAGCGCTACGAATACTAGGGAATAGGCCCTATGTCAACAATGCGTTGTGTATCTGTGAACGCTTGGTCTTTTACGACGTAAAGTACCCACTTGCGACTTTGTTTACAAATGCCGCAATGTAAGAAATTACGTGAAGACGGGATGGAAAAGAGCGTTTTAGTAAGGCTTGTATAGCAGTGACAAGATCTTATCTCACGGAAAGTAATCACAATGGTTTGCATTTTGACCACAAAGTGTATTGTGGTGATTTGTCACATGGTTACGATGTGTGCAACAAGACATTGTCTTCTTCAGCATTGGTTTCCGATCACCCAGGGCCAAGTTACCGTGATTTGTATGCTGAAAACAATTCTCTTCTTTCACAATAAGTTAAAATAATTAGACTCATGGCGTTTTGTTGTTAATTTAAGTATGTTATTGAACAATTTGACCTGCAAACAGTGCGATTTTCAGCTCTCCAGGAAAGATGCAACAGGTGTGCACCCGCCTGGCGTGTTGCGACGTCATGCATTCTTGTAATGGTTTTGTTAAAGTGCAAATGGACAAAACCATAAAACACACAACAGAGGACCAAGGGTTTTTATGCAGATACATGTAGTACTTTTTTGGTGCTAGGAAAATAAACAGTATATTTTAGAAGATAAAGTGTACTTTATTCCAACGTTATCCTAATTTACCTAATCATAAACAAGAGATCGACTTTAGTTTGTAAATTTATTACTTCACAGAAATTATTCAGCCCATAATGCATTAGAAGATAGTCTTGAGTTACAAAATTTAGTTAATTTTTGCAATGATGAATGTGAAGAAAATCCTTTTTTCCTGATTTTTTATTTTATCCCAGTCAATTGACTAGATCCTGTGTGAAACCTTTACCAAATTCTGTAGAAAACCTTGTTTGTAAAAAAATAATTTCTCCATGTGTAGGGGAAAAAAATAAGGCTGTCAGGGTTAACATATCAGAATTAGTAATTGCTCTTCAAAGAGAAAGTCTAGATGGTCTTTATTTTCTTCTCAGTGAAATCAATTCAAACACAAAAAAAAAAAAAAAAAAAAAAAAAAAAAGAGTAACAAAATGCATAAAAGTAATAAAAAATTGTATGATTTTTTTTATTTTGAAATTAATATGCATATTTATATGCTATTGATATGTATTTGATTGCATGTTGTAAACATAATATGAAACAGAAATAAACTGATAATCAAAGATGTCTGTAGATGAATACTTTTTTCACCATCTTCCATATATAGAGAAGAAATATGACTAACTTACCATAGTAAGAAATTGATACATTGTTAATATACAAAGGAAACAATTTATCCAGCTATTTCACCATAAAGTGCATATTTTAGTGCTGAGTAACAAAAATAAAGAAACAAAATAAAAGAAATAAAAATAAAAAAGAATATGAAAATAAGTCACATGAGATTGATATAATATGCTTTTGGTCAATCTGCCTAGCCTATGAAAAAACCCAATATGGCGGCATTCCATGAGGCATACTGAAATCCAACTGATAGTTTCAACTTTTGATTATCTATTTATTATGAATGGGATATGCAAATTTTATGAAATTTGGTTAACTGATGCAGAGAAGTATAAATACAATTTTCATGGAAGCATAATAAGTGTATGAGTTAAAAACCTAATGATACAAATATCTTTATCTTAATTTGCTAGGAAATTTCCATTGATTCCTATGTAAAATTAATAAATAATCGATGTTCAAGCAGCCCTGGCTCAAAAACAAGCGTGGTGTGGTACAGATTTTTTTGTAAATTTCTTTGAGGTCTACCAAGATCTATAACATATCCACATAAAATTAAAATCGCTAGGGCAGAATTTTTTATTTTTGCATTTTTCAGCAAAATTAAGGGCATTTTGGCAAAATCCCCATATAACGCAATGTAATAAACGTAGCGTTTTTCGGGACGCCACCTCTCGAAAACGAGCGTGGTGACCCCCAATTTTTTTTTCATATTTTTTACTCATATGGTAAGAAGATTTTGTCTTACAATTTTAATCAAAATCGCTAGGGCAGAAATATGAAATCTGAAATATGAGAGGGCGTCCTTAAGAAATGAATCAGTGAGCCAATCAATATTCTAATAGACCATCATTTATCTTGTCAGCGGGTCACGACTGAGACTGGGCGCAGGTCAGGCGAAACGGTTATCAGATGGTCAGACACTGCTGCAGCCTGTCATCAGGTGCGATTGATTTAAATCGGTCTTACGTTAAAATATCGAAAGCGACCGTGCTGTTCCAATGGTGATAAGATGCTGTAACCGACTGTTATTATTGGAGCTAGAGGAGAATGTATTCATTACTCTCCCCATCTTCAAATTTCTAGTATAAAGTTATTTTTTTAATTCTGCTCCTTTATTAAATATTCTCGGTATATAATACACATACAATGTTGTATGGATACGATGTTGTCATAATAATAATTATTGCTGTAAAACTTGAAATTTGGAATCATAACATTAATTTTCTATTGGAGTTTCCAGGGTTTGACCATGTGGGACACACCCCAAGGTATACTCCAAAAGGAGCAGATCCAGGATTATTTGAAGGGGGGGTCCAATTTTTCAAAGAATGACAGGCCTCGGATGGGAAGCTGACCCTTGCCCCCTTGTGTGGGGTTGGGTGTTTTGGAGGGCAAACGGTGCCATTTGGAGCAGTTTAGAACTATGATTCAGCTCTTCAAAACTCTAATATCAAGAGGGGAATATTGGTGTGATCTTTTTCAGAAACCGAAAGGGGGGGGGGTCAGGACCCCACAGACACCCCCCAAAATCCGCCTCTGCTCCAAGGAACAAAGCGGTATGATACAAGAGACACATGATAGCCATATTAGATTCACAGAGATAGAAACCGGGTCATCCCCCTCCCCGAAAAGGTATTGTCAATCACGTCAGAGACGCACGCATTTTGTGTAATATATGGATAACTTTAAATTGTCCCATTGTTTGCACTATTGTTTATTACAGAACCCCTCAATATGGAAAGAAATATCAAAAGTAATGAAAAAGCGATATACATGTACTAGTGTGCGTCACTGACGAGTATCCCAACACTGTTTTGTCTCGTATCACTTGTGATATCTGCATGCAAAAAAAAAAAAAATTAAATGAAAGTAATTAAGAAAAGAGATCGAAGAAACTTGTGTTGCTTGTGCCCACTCTGAGTTTTACGCCAGCTTCGATGATTGGTACATGGAACGTTAATACATGCTCAGCTAGTACTGTCTTGCAGGGCACCCACTTCATGTGAAGGCGTGCAGCCGTGCGTATGGATTCCCCGTCCATTATTGAACCATGTTTTCACAAATAAGATACTGTGTTTCCAGACAGGTGGTTAATAATTCAGAGTTGTTATAGGATGCTTCATGTATCGATTCCCTTATGTCTCCCAAAACGTCCACCACTTACTTTTTTTTTGGTCAATTATTAATCACAGAGTGCAACGTATTGTGTAATCCAATTATCTAATGAATATCGGCTCTCACAATTTCTCTGCAAACGGACGGCACCAACCAGAAGTGTTGTTTTTACTCTTTTATTTTTTAAGTCACGGCTTATGCCTTGGAACATTTAATGTTTGATCCGCTTTTATTATCACAATGTCCCATTGCCCTTTTGACAAGTAATTAAGTATAAATGTTTTGGCTCTTTATCATATAATCCTTTTATCCATTAAGTACCGTTGATTTTTTAGAGTGATGGCTTCGTACAAGATCAAAGGTGCCGACTATTTGGGTTAATTTCTCAAGAATTCTTTAGACTGAAATTAGTGACTACTTCGGCTGCAACAACGCATTGTTCCCGAAGGAATTTTTCAGAGCAAGCAAATCGAATAACTCTACTTTCTTTTCAACGTTCTATGTGGAGAGTAGGCCCTATATACAGTTTTAGTTATTCGAGCCCTTTTTTTTTCATATGAGCCAAACCGAATGAAATTTAAAAAGAAAGAACTGAAGCTTACCTTATTTTTCTTGTTCTTTTTGACGCAGCAGAGTAGCATGATGTTTTCCAAGTGCGTGGGGTGCTTTAGTAGACCTACCGGCGTTGGGTAATGTGGCATATTATGGCATTGGGAATTGGCACCCAAGGTTGTTGCGCTGTAGATACTGTTTATCACTAGCGGTAGAAGTCATAGTATTTCCCCAAGGAAATGAGCAGAGAAAAAGAGAGAGAGAGGGGCTTCTTAGAGACGGATTGTACTCTCGTTGCGACCTTTGGCGGAAACCAATTTGTAAACCACCCGGTATCCAGCGGCAACTAACACTTGTTCAATCCTTATGTTCTCCTGTTGTCCGTGGCATATATTCTTTCAAGATGCCAATCAAAACTCCAAAGATGCAAATCCTCTGCCTGCATCTGTCAGATCTTGTAATCCAGCAGTCTCAATACTAAATGCACATAATATATACATATACAGTATGCCACTACTGCAAGTCCACCACTGCCGCCTCGCTCAATACAGTTTATGTTGATAACGTATAAATAAACCACCAAAATATCAATTAACACGAGCAGATAATGAAGTTATTAAGATGTCTCTTTTTCACTTTACCTGAAATCCCATATCTCTCCCAGAGGAGATGCTCAATATTTTCCATGGTAAACTAATTTCAGAGGTTTCACGTTTACATTTTGTTCCCAGGAAGATCGTGAATCTCTCAAAATAGAGTTAGAATTGACCTATCTCTTGAAAGGATGCATTACAGATGTTTTTCAATCTGAATACATAAACATTGCGCACGTGCACATTTCTTTTGAAATATGTTCCATCCACCGGTGAAACCGGCCTCGTAGACACAACCAGTGGGTCAATATTTCCTCACCTGAAGAATAAGTGTAATGGGTTGTTATTGAAAGGATAGATGAAGCACGTGTTTGGATCGAGTTTCACTTTACGTCTGATATGACATTAGCATGATTCCACTCTCTGTGTCAACCTAATCAACTGCATAAAGCCAGGACTGCAATTGAATGAGCATCGATATAATACCTAGGTATCAAAACAACAATGCTATGTATCATTCACTTTGCAATAACAGAAAAAATTAATATGTGGTGACTGTTGAGGGAATGTGATAATACCAAGAAACCCCGAGATTCTTGGAGTTGCGTCAAAATGATTTCCTACAGCAAAGAACCTTTCTACCACATTTCACTGACATTTGCGTGTAACATTGTTAAAAGTGTCATAGAAATGTGCTTTTCTAAGAATCCACAGGTTAAATGATCCCAAAAATTGAATAAATTTACCCCAATTTACCCTTATCTCTACCATTTGCAATCTATTAGGAACATAAGCTTGATTAAACGCATCGAAACAAAACATCAATGAAACGTTTCCATCAGTTGTACAGCGTTTGAATATAATAAGGGACTGTCCCATCGTTCAAAATCCTGGTTTCTCTTGTAGTATTAAGATGCATTCCGATACCATGATATGAGCTGTCATAGTTGGAGAATTGATGGTTCTTGCCAGAGTACGTCCACCATTCAATCAGTGGCAGCCTCTACCTCTAAGTGATTGAAGCACTTATGGTTCGATGCGATCATATTAGAAGCAAGGCGAGCGGTATTGAACTGGTCTCCGTAATCAGGAAGAGATTATGCGACATTTGTCAGGCTAACACATGTTCCCAGAGGCCCGAACCGATTTCAACCCTCCAAAGGCGGCCTATAATTCCACCAAAGGTCGGTTATGCTTCATTGATTTTCCGCTGTGCTCTTCAAAATCTATATGCTACTTGTAAGCAGTGAAATCTATTATTTTCTGGGCCGAAGTCTTCACAACCTTTCACCCTAGGCTCCGAGAACAAGCGGGAGATAAACATATTGATAAATACCGGTAATGATTCGAATACGTTAGCCTTCTGTCTGAGAGGTATTGGTAGAACGCAATTGTAATTGTTCGCAATTAAACACAATTCCTTTTCAGCATGATTGAGCCACACATATATTGTACACCTACTTTTATTTCCCATTTTTTTCATTCCCATTCATCTTTCTATTTATCATTTTATCTTGCCTTGTTATTTTAATTGATCAACTACTTAAAACGTTATCCTGGCTTTCAAAAATGGTCCATTTTGCATCTGATGTAGCAATGTAAATCGAAACCAAGGACAAAGTCTAGATATGTTCAGCGCCTAATCCCCAGGATTACGCTCGAGGGATGCGTGAGTGCATCTGATGGCAAGATTATATTGAAAATGAATTACGGAGAGAATTACGGCTGTCCATCTTACAGAAAAAAAACTGACATACACGTTGCACATATACCTCAGGCTAAAATAAGTATCGTGAAGAATTGTTTTCTTGTGCTCATGTTAGGAAATTATTAAGGTCGGTGAAGTTTATTTTCACTTTGTGAACGGACATAAATAGATAAAATCACATATACTGTACTCCAGTATATAAATGAATAATTCATTTTGAAGCAGGCTAATCCAGGTTAAACATTTTCATCACCCAACGGGCAGACAGGATCGAAAAGTGGTGGGCACTGCTTCTATTAAATAGAATGAAACCGATCAAAAAGTGATCTTGAATCAAATTCTTTTGCCTCGTATCCTGTCCACGTATTTAGAAAAAAGTAATGATCACATTCCGACTATATCATTCTGCACGTTATCCGCCATCATGGATGCACCCCTCCTCTTCCCATCATAGAAACCTTTTTCTAAAACAGTTTCATTTACCTGTACCATAGCTGCATTGAGAAGCTGCACTAACTTGTCAAGTTTTTGAAAGGATGTTGATTAAAACCTGACAATGCTGCCTTGTGTTGTTCAATGGTTAAACATTCCTGATGTATAAGTACATGGTCATAGACCTAGTGAAATGTCCTGCTAATAGCCATTTGTAGAAAAACAGTTTGCCAAGATTAATTGCATCAATGAGGTTTCTCAATAATAATAATAATAATAATAATAATAATATGATTAGTGCATGCTTTTTAGCCCACTTAATAATTAACTTTCCCCATTTAATGTATTAATTGGGAAAGCTAATTTTGAACTTGCATTAAAAGTACATGGTGGTTTATGTACCATGCGATTACATCAATCATTCACTTTTAAATGAAAGTACTTTATTTTCAAAAAGTGCATTTATTTTCAAAAAGTGTATTTACAAGTATGCAAAACAGCATGTAAAATAAAACAACTACATGAAAGACGGTCACAAATTTACACACATTAACAAGGAATTGCACAAGATAGCTACATGTAAAAACTATTAAGTCTTCAGGTCTTATAAAAATATGATAAATAATAATTATCAGTCAACTGACAGACTTTGACTTCCTGCCAATTTTTTCTCCAATTGGAAATATTGTAGCAGAGATACTGTTGAAAATAATCAAATATGCATATGCATTCTTATGTCACGGTATGATTTCTTTATATAACACAATGTAAGGCACTAACAACTACAGGTAACAATGTGCAAGTGGATGACAGGTGATTGTAATGATGCTCCTTATGCATGTGGAATATATCTGTATCTGCAATGAACTGTTATCCTAAACTACAAAAAAGTTCTGCCTTAATGTCAATTTTAGTTTGGCTACATGTACCACTTTACCAACACCAACTGACACAGCTGAGATTTGAACCAAGTTGCAAGTGTAAATGGTCCTATTTTTACAACAAATTTGAATGGCACCTAGATGAAACACTGCAATAATACTGTTAGGTCAAATGGTAAGTGTGTATAATAGAAAACAGGAATATGTGCCCATACTGAGTCATGCAAACATAATGTGGGTTTTCAACAAATAGTAAAGATATATTCCCCAAATCATTTCAACACTACTCATAAATTTGTAGTATATTGGCAGATTGTTTAACATTAAAAAAGAAAAAAATATTCTGTCTATGAAATTTGTCAAAAGGAAATGCTCATGTCAGCACGAGCTGAAAAACTATTACTCAAATTCTAGTGTGTGGTTACAACAGGAATTATATTGGAACCAGCATATATACTGAATGTTTATGTGTCTTAAAGTGCATCTAGTCCTTTGTGTGATTCTCTGGGCTTTGTTCCTTTTCTTTTTGTAGTCAGTGCATTGCCCTTTTCCCCCTTCTTGAATACATGGAATTTCCATGCAAACGATACACATTCAACCTAAAAAAGGCAATTTCACAAAGTTCAATTTCTATGTCTGAACGAGAGAGCTGAATACTTCATTATACTGTTCAAATAATAAGATTGTGACCAGATTCCCACTTCATTTATGCATCTTTTAAAGGGTACCAGGAAAACTTATTTAGATTAAAGAATTTTTAAAAAGGTAAACAAAATCAAGTAAAGAAAGAGGATACATGCATGTTTCCATCATTAATTAAATGCAATTTAATTTTGAAGACATCCAATTATATAGTGCCATATAAACACAAAAAAGATGGCAATCTTATAACCTACAGCTTATACTTTCTAACAAGAATGGTCAATTTTTTAAAAGTACTAGCTAAAAAAAGGTAGACAAAGAGACATAGATTAAAAGATATATAGATATCTTACAGGTATGAGATTATCTTTTTTGTTTTCCTTCTCAACTTCTGTCAGTTCATCAGGAGACAGAAGAGGAAGTCTGATGTGTTGGGCTACGCTTTTAGAAACCTCTGTAATGGGCTTGCCTATGACAACCTGGAGAAAAAAAATACAATCAGTGTACATATCAATATATTTGTCTTACTTATTGATTACTTTCACCATTAGCAAATATATGATATAAATGCTATTCAAAGTTTCCACCATTTGTACTGTACTAGAATACAATTTTTATTGATTTACTGCTTATACTAAAAAAACTGTTTGTTTAATCTACAAAATCTTAATTGTTAATACATCTACCAGTACATGTACTTTCCCCACTGTATATTTTTCTATATATATTTGCACACATGAAGCTGCATCAACTGTATCTACTCTTACATGGACATTTTAAGAATATGCTTTGTGGAAAACTGTGGAAAAGTGGTACTACATCCTCTCCTTGACCAACCATCTTATATTGATTAATATATTTGTGAAATACCCATATAATTTTGTGAATTTATCTAATAATGTAGCAGAACACCAGTTTATCCATAATGATCTGCTTATTTCCCAGGCAAGTCATACAAATTATACCAGAGGCCAATCTTTTTATTGGGGTCTTAACTGTGCTGTAATTGACATTGATTGAAAAGGAAGAGAAAAGAGTATCAAACCAATAGGAACATTTTTATAGGCAATCCTTTAATTAAACACATCTTAAGATAATAAATGCAATCAAACAATGCTAACCATTGTGAACTACATACATGTAGCATCTTTAATACTATTTTCTGATCCGATTATCTGCTAGGAGATTAAATGTATATAGAGGCCACTCGTCAGGTTGCTTTTCTCTCATGCTTTCCCAATGCACACAGATCTTCCATGGATGTTTTTAATGAGTTCTTAAAGATTCTCTCCTTCTGAGGTTTTTGATGGATATCAGCTGTAAGCAGTATACAATAAGGGATTTCCAGAGCCATTGATTTGTGAACTAATTAGACCACCATTTGATGGGTCTTCCCTTCAATCATGATCACTAAGAGTCATGTATACCCTTGTAATGAATTTGTTGCTTGGCACTTGCATTGCTGTGGCAGTCTGTGGTTGCCAGTGGTATATGTGTATTAAAATATTAAATAACCTGAATCTCCCTACTACAAAAACTGGAGTTTGAGTGAGTAAAATATGCTCAAGTGGTCCTGTCAACAAATTCTCCAGCGAGACTGATGAAAGGTTATAGAACAAATTCTTAGAAGTACAGAGTATGTGATGTTAATATATAATCTTAATTCAATTATAATTTTAAACAATAGCAACTCTCAATTAGTAGGTGATACAGATTTGACATGCAATTTTTATCATTTTGAAATTTAACATCATTCTCAAATATTTTATTATCAACAGTTTAAAAAATTTAATATTAAAAAGATTACAATTTAAGAATACTTTCTTAACCTTTGAAGTTCCCTTTCTTGAATTAAATATGTAAAGAGATACTAAGAGTAGGAAGGAAGGACATGGAACAGGAGGAAATGAGACCCACAAATTATCCATACACATATTCTCCAACACATCATCTCCTGTCCACCATATTATTGATTTCTAAAACAGACCACTTAATAACCCAATTGTTGATTCTGGTTTAAGTTTATGGTCTTCATTTTAAATGAGTTAAACAAGTAGCAGTTAGGTAATCTATGGAACCTCTTTTAATTTCTGCCTCAACTTATGAGAGGGGTTCTTCCCTATGTATATGCAATGCAAAGCCACACTGTGATTTTGCAGTAAGAGTTGAATCAATGAAATCATTTTTGTTGCTGATGTAATTAGTTTTATGTTTCTCCAAAGGAGAAAAAAAGAGAAGTTATTGTATAAGGGAAAAGGTTTCAGAAGAGAGAACAACAATATGTACATATCAAGTATCTCACTTCCTAACTTCATTTTATGTGGATACCATAGCAACCAATTAATTGTCGCTGGCAATATGGTGAGCCATTAATTATCTGCCTGAAGTGAGATGATCAATAATAACAGATCTGTTCAATACACACAATTCTTTCTGTGTTTTAATAAATGCTTCTACATGTATATCATTATATCAACAAGAGCACTAAATACATGTATAAAGTTTGTACAATTCTGGACCATATATTAAGAGAGGAATTTCAGAGATAGTTGAAATGCACATTGTTTATTTATATACCAAGGCTTTTAATGGAATCTGCCGATCCAGTCATGATGCATTATGGGGGATATGGCAGCTTTTCAAAAGAGAGAATTAATATTGTCTGGCAGGTCCATAGGAAGAGGGGGTTTGAAAGAACTGCTTCACTGTAAAACAAAATTTATTCTAGGTTCTCCTATTTCTCAAGATGGATCAAGGGGGTAAAAAGAACCCCCTTAGCAATTGCTGCATACAGCCCTGTGTAGAACAGAATGCTTTCAACATCTGCATTTTCTTTTTAACAAGAAATTTCAATGCAATTTTTAGTGTGGAAATTTTAAATTTTAAAAGGGATACAAGTACTGCAAACTCTAATGTAAAAAATTTATGTGGTGGTGTCATTGTTAGTTTGCTAGATGTTGTATCATGCATGTGGTTAAGTGTGGTTGTGTTAGGTGAGATACTGTTTTAGATCAGACATTGTGTTGGGTGTGCCAGGGTGGCAAGTCATGCTTTCTTCTGCTTGAGACAGTGTGATAAATCAATCTATTTATCAAGGGTGTGAATATGTGGTTGCATTAAATAATGACAACATCATATGTCACTATGAATGTTGTATTGTTTACATACATTAGGGGAGTATATGGTCTACACCCGTGCTACATATAGGGAACTTACGGAATTGACAGTTGCCCACTCCCTGACCGCAGATATGACATCAACTTCATCAATGTCCAACTTGTCACTGGTCATAACATAGGATATGGCCTCCTCAGACATCTCATGGAAACCTTTTGTTTTGAAAATATTCTGAAACAGAAATACAAACAATTCTTCTCTATGTGTAAGTTCATCATAACGTACAGTAAGTACATTTATACTAGTACAAAACATGAATCACAAATGTGAAATGTATGATAAAATCACTTCACTTAATGTTATCTACTTTAATGTTTTGACATTAAAAAAATGGAACTCCTCCTGTAAATTGGTGGGATTAACATTTGAGGTCACCATGTTAGAATTAAATGCACCAATAAAGGAAAACGGGGCTGTAGCAATAGTCCAAAGGTTCTTTGGTCCTAATGTTCACTACAGAACCTTTGGACCAATGATCCCTTGATTAGAAAACCGATGAAAATGTTACCATTTTTCGGACCAATGAACCGTCAGACCAATGAACTATCGAGATGCCCCAGGAAAACTACAGCAAATTTTATGTACCAGTATTATCACGAACCACTGAACATTTAGTGGTAAAACATGAATTTTTGTGAAAAGATAGCAGGTAAAGAAAGATGTTTCAAATTAGTTTTCTGAGTTACATCTTCACTCTATTTCACCAGTTAGAAAACAGTTGTGGAAAAAAACATGAAAAAAAACATGTGGTAAAACATGAATTTTTGTGAAAAGATAGCAGGTAAAGAAAGATGTTTCAAATTAATTTTCTGAGTTACATCTTCACTCTATTTCACCAGTTAGAAAACAGTTGTGGAAAAAAACATGAAAAAAAAACATGTGGTAAAACATGAATTTTTGTGAAAAGATAGCAGGTAAAGAAAGATGTTTCAAATTAATTTTCTGAGTTACATCTTCACTTTATTTCACCAGTTAGAAAACAGTAGTGGAAAAAAAGTTGCAAACCACCCTCTTTTCCCTCTATATCTCCCTCAGGTCTTATATAATCACCCTTTTCACCAGCTGAACAACACTTAAAGCCACTCAGACAGTTAATATTCAGCCTGAGGTTATTATATGTCCAAGACAGAATTAGCTGCCCAGTGATCTGTAAGCTATCAGAATCAATAAGCTAGGGACAGTTAAGTGTAACTGGGGAAACGTTAAAGACTTAGTCTCAGTGGTCTCCTTATAAAATGACCATGCTTATCCTTCAGCCTGGTCAGTTCTGCTACAGTTAAAGAGACTCAAGTTGAATGCCATTGGGTTTGATATGCTGAGCCAGTGTTCTAAAATATCTTATGGCCTGTTAACCTTAAGGAGAAAGTTTTAGTAAAGAACAAGAGAAAAAAAAGGAGAAAATGAGTACTGTTTAAAAGGATTTCTAAATCTTTGTTTATATGCCAACTAGCTGCATGATGTAATGCAGTTTATTTGATTTCTATCTTGGATCAGGCAAATATGTTGTGATCTTCTAATATATTAGTGTAGGCCCGTAGTCAGTGGGGATTCATGGGGGGGGGGGGGTCGAAAGAACTGCCCTTTTTGCTGGGAAAAGGTCCATTCTGGGTACAATTTAATCTAGGTACACAAAGGTTTCATCGAATAAGGTCCACTTTTTCAAAAAAAAAAATTTTTTTTGAAATTGTTGGCCACAGGCCTGTAGTGTTAATTTTGTGTCATACCTCTGTGTTCTGCTCAATGTAGTCCATGGTTTTGTCCCTCAGCTCATCCTGGCCATATGTCACCGAGGCTTGCATAGTTTCTGCAGCATTATTGACACTAAGGTTGTCTATCAAATACTCTACACATAGCTGTAAAGCAAATGAACCATATACAATTCAGAAATTGTCTTGTTTGTTAAATAACAAAACACTATTGTTGTCTATCAAACACTCTACACATAGTTGAAAGCAAATGTACTGTGTACAATTCAGAAATTATGGTGTTTTTTTAGTCACAAAACATAGACATTTAGATATAGTTGCACAGTGGCAAATGGATGTTAACACCCAATTTCTGACCAAAGCTGACATAGCAAGAGAAAAACAAATGATCTAACACAAAACATTCCTAAGCAAAATTTAAGATGTTAAAAAATGTGATTGCATTAGAGAAGATACCATGATTGTGCCAGGATGCTCCAAAGCAACTGATACAACTAAACTATTCACTTTACATGACATACAGTTCTTTCCAATTTTTGCATTGAAAAGTTGGAAATATGACATTAATTTAGGTAAACAGACAATTATAATTTTATGAACATGAGTATGTGAAAAAAATATCCTGTAATATACATGTACCATTCTATAACTCATTAGAAACAAATAAAAATAATTAATGAACGCACCTTCCTTAACTCCTCCAGACCATACTCAATAGAACTGCCCAACACATCAATTGCCTGAAAATATCCAAACATGTTTATCAATTACAATAGCTGATATGTATAGCATACATGTACCAGTAGAATACAGGTTCACAGCATTATTGGAGATAAATGGATCATTTATCACATTAATGAGGCTTATATATTTGTGGTAGATATAAAGAACAGGTGATTTGCAGGTCAGGCACCTTCTAATATTACAATCCTCTATCCATTGAAATTGCCTCTGCAGTGGAGAGTCAAAATGCATAGGACATGGTTGCTCAGATATTGAAAAAATCCATAGATTGAATAAGCAGAAAAGAATGATATAAAGATTCATTTGTTTGATAACAAAAAATATGCGTAATTGAAAATGCTATTAACATAACAATGTAGTAAGATTACACCTCTCTTACTTCACCATTACTAAACAATGCCAAATGGTAATAACATTACAATGCAGTGAGCACATTCAGGAAGAAGAGGTGTAGTGGTTTTTCATCTCAGTATGATGTTCCTTTCTGTATAACAAATGCATATTTATTTTTTTTACTAGAAAGTAGTAATTGTTACTACATGCTTTTTTATCAATTTTTTTTTATTAATTTGGTTTATCACAAATATAAATTTTTCTCTTCTTTTTTTTCAAGTACCACTGTCCTGCCTTATAAGACAAGGCCTTCATAAAATGTATTCTCATTGTATTTCAATGTATTTTTTTTTTCAATTTATTATGCTTTATGCCAATTGTGTTGGAAATTAAGAGATCATGGGTTGAGAGAAAGGCCTGGTATTTTTTCTGTTTTTATTATTAAATTCTTATTTATTTATTTTTTGGAATCTAATTGTATATGGCTAAAACAAAATGAACAGTTATTCAAGTAAAGATACACTTACAATTTTCCCATTGAGAGTAACACAATTTGTATACAGAAACTCCATAAGTGCCAGGAATATGTCTGGTGTGATGTCTGATAAGACAAATGGTATCTCTGCATCCTGGGTTGTATTTTTCTGGGCCTGATCAGCAAACATGGCTCTGAACACATCACAGCGAGCTGCCAGGATACATCTGTGGGCAAATATCGGCTTGCGATTTGGGCCAATTAAAAACCGAATATCACTGGAAAGTAAAGATACTAGCATGTATGTCTTTATTATGAATAACATTTTAAAATAAATACAGAAGATACACTCATCTTGGTTCAAAATTTAACAGCAATACCTGACAGAAATATCAATTATCCCAAGATCCATTTGAATACTTAATGTTTCAAAGCTTCATGTATACTAGCCAATGATCTCTATCTGTGTGTCCATCACTAACAGTTATGGTACTTGCCTATACATGGGTACTAACATGTGGTCACTTTTAAAATTTGTGTCCAGTATCTCATAATTTACATGTACCGGTATATGCAGGCAAAGAGATTTCATTAGACACAAAAGTCATAAGGTCACTTCTAAGTTATTCTTTGGGGAGGTGCTAAAAAGTTCCTAAATTTATTAACAAATCTAGATTATAACCACTCATTTGAGAGAGATGTTTAAAAATCAAATTCAGTTAACAGTACATATTCAGGGTACAAGTACCGTACACTGTACAACTACTGGTACATGTGCCCAGCACTTGTTTTAATGGTGGTGCAATAGATTAGATAAACGTACCCAGTTTCCTTGTTATTTATTAACTTCTTCATCTCTGCAGCAAAGACAGCGATGTCTCCTTTCATGAACACTTCGTCGCTCGCCATGATGACTCTGTATAAAAGTAATACCGTGGACTTAAAAGGGAGTATACAAGGCACGTGTGGCTCTCTTCAAAGATTGTGTACTTCGTTGTCAAGCCAAAGCGGAAACGATCTACTTAAACTGGGCATGCGCGTTGCATTATTTCCGGTGTAAACAAGACTTCAAGCGAGGTGGGAATCCTGGGCAGTTATTTATTTTTCGATCTTGAGAACAATGCAAATGAAGTTGTCATTTATGAAGATACATTTATTGCAAGATGCACTTGATAAAACAGCCTACATAGAGAAAAATAACCAGACTTGGTTTGAAAATGAGAAATCAAGACACTGATCTTGTACACACATTCAGCTTTAACGTGACTGAAATGAAGTCTTTGTTTGCTACATGTACATGTGGCTTATTTCTTTTTAAATCCTAAAAAAGGTAGAGTTTCATAATTGCTTTACACTATGACAGCAAGGACTGTTTGCTAGCTTAAAATTTTTATATTTAAAATTACTATTTAAAGATACTATCATACTAGCACATGAAATTGACAAAATTAACCACTAAAAAGGCATAAAATAACACTGATATGTAGGTAAATATATGGCATTAATGCCATCTGAATTTTTGATAAAAATGTTTCCTAACATATTAAGGAAAATTAGATAAACAGTCCATCAGCTGCGTATGCTAATGCTGGTATGTACTGGTAGCTGTATTTATATATACTGTATATGGGTCAAAACACGGTAACGGTGCCATGGGTGTCAAATTTTTTTTTGTTTCATTGAAATTTAAAATTTTTACATTTTTGTAGAAAACAAATCAAATTTTCAGATAATGTAAGTTTCATTGATATACTCCCAGTACTTTTTCTGTGAGCCACTGGGAAACAAAAATGAAAAAAAAAATTGTCTCTGACGGGACACATGGTCATATTGGCCTGAGTCAGATATTAGGTTGTTTTTTCAAGTTTTTATCAACCAAATATGTTAAACTAATCAGAAGTAATAGTTTAACATAGAAAACTGCCACATATCACTTATTTTGAGTAAAAAATTATTTAGCACTAGGAGTGGTGTGTCCCGTCAGAGACATTTGACTTCGAAAAGTTTTCATATTTTCCACATCTGGTAGGTTGCATAAATGAAACTTAAAATCCTCTTTTAAATAATGATAAGTAATGATTATAGCTAAAAATTATAAAATTAAAACAATTTACAGTGAATTTATTGCCACATTTTATCATTGTCTCTGAAGGGACATTTTCTGTCTCTGACGGGACATTTTCTGACAGATGTGAAACACAAGGTTTTACATCTTCAATTGAATCATTTTCAAGTGTTCTGGTGTGTTACATTTCTTGTTTTTCTTTGCAACTGATTAACTCATTTAATTCATTAACCATTATTCATTAACCATTAGTGATTATTAGCTAGGTTGACTGTCAATGATTAGGTGTTGACATGTGCCGTCAGAGATCATGTCAGAGCACTAGAACTGTGAGCAGGTCATTCTGTTCACTGCATGTGCATGATTTAGAACAGAGTCTGAAGGAGACCTCCAGCTCCAACCATATGTTGTGGTATCTGATGATCTGCACCATAACAAACAGTCTGTCTTCACTTGTAATAAGGCCATTCTCGAAGACCTCTAACACCAGCAATCATTCAGCAAAGTCCATTACTGGTCAGATGGAGCCCAGCCCCCAGTAAATTCAAAAGTTGGTTTTTACTGTCTATACATGGTACTATCATGAAACTGATTTTGGTATGGAAGCGCAGTGGTTCTTTTTATACCACTGCCCATGACAAAGAACCAGTGGATGGGATCGTAGGGGAAATGAAACATCAGGTTTGGAAAGCAGTACTCCAGAGAAAAATGGTTGTAGATACACCTTATCAATTCTATTTGGCTGGCAAAGAATTATGCCCCAATGTCAACGTAATGCACCTGTCTGCAGCAGATATTGTAGCAGCTACCGCACCCATCAGCAGTTGCTGGGAAAACTGTCCATCTGTTCCAGGAATTCAACACTTCCAACAGCTTCAGCCCCAGCCCTAGCCCCATGGACATGTTCTTGTGTCAACCAATTCTTTGTACCAGCAACCCTCTTAATATGCTAAACTTATTCATATGACTGGGGACTTTGATTTGCCTGCACATCCACACTATGACAATGTCGGTCAAGGCACAGCTCAGTCTCACCAGGGAGATTTTGTCATTGCGGAGTTTGCTGCCAGGAAAGGAGTAAAACAATTCTTAGGTTAGGTCACCCATGACACTGAAGATGGCGAAGTGGAAGTCAGTTTCTTACGTACTGAAGGTTCTGGCAAAAGAAACTTTGTGTACCCTGCCACAGAAAACAAAGCATGCCTAGCATAGACACTCGTGGACTTTACTTGTTTCCATCACCTGTTAATGTGACTGGTTGAAAAAATCTCTAAAGTGCAGAAAAGATATGTGTTCTAAGACTAATTGAAAAACAGGATTTATCATGTGAACTATCATGGAAAATATTGATTGATATTGAGAAATAGGAGTAATGGACAGTGGATTATGTGAAAATTATACTGTGCCTTATCGCTGTGTCATGATAATTAATTAATATTCTAAACATATTGCATCTGGTGATTTTTCTAATGTACAGAAATGCTATTTTGCAATAACCATCAAGTAAGATTCATTAGATACAAATGTGTGACTTTTTAAACCTTTTTTCTAAGATTTTTCAATAGTGCCCAAAAGTGTCCCGTCAGAGACGTCCCGTCAGAGACAGTGACTTTTTACACTTAACAGCCCATGCTGCCAAGGAAAGTAAACAAAACTGGCCTGTTTGTGCATTAATTGCTTCCCAAGACTTGTACCTTGCAATATGAATCACAAAAGTCTTGATTAAATGAAATTTCAAAGAGAATTTTGCATTGGAGTTTTAGTAAAAAAATACAGGGGTCAAAAATGTCCCGTCAGAGACAGACCTTTAAGTGATTGTCATTCCCACATTAATTTCAATACAAATTAGCTGCTTGTTTTACATAATCCTTTATGGTCCAGCTAAATAAAAATGTATTTAAAAGTAACCATGTGGATCGTTTACCAACTGTAATTTTTAAAATTGTCTCTAAAATGTCCCGTCAGAGACATTTCAAATACCGTGTTTTGACCCATATATATATATTCTTATTCTGGTATGATTGCTTAAATATTGTCTCTGTTACTCTGCATATTCAGTTCATGTTTCTGACTTTTAGAATACATTTCAGGAGTACTTGTATAACCATGCAGGACAACCATGAGAAAGATCTACCTCTATTTTCTAATGCCAAAGACATCCATGTTAAACACTACATCTTGGATTTAACATGTGATATGCCTGCTAAGACATTCAGGGGCTCAATCACATTGTTTTTGACTCCACTGAAACAAGGTGATTCCTGTAAAAGATACATGAGTCATGGAGTAAATGCTTTAGGATCTACACACTTGAAGCCTGCAGAAGAAGATATAGTTGGCACTTCAAGTGTGGATACTACAACTCAGGAGTCTACCAGCACCCCCAGTATGTGTTCTTCATGTACTGGTATATTACCATGCTGCACAAAGGATTTTGATTCCAATAAACAAGATGTTAGCCATTATGATAACTCAGGGCATACATATACCTCTTGTGAACCTCAGGTCGATATTATGAACACAGTTCTACAGGGAAAAACCAGTCAGGTAGTTGTAGAGGACAGAGCACTGGGTGACACACAGGGTTTTGGCAACACTTCCACAGATCCTTATGCAAATATGTGTCATAGAGCTCCACAAATGCAACACAGGCTTAGCCAGACAGATGTTACTAATATACAGCCCTTCCAGTTAGTTCTGGACTGTTGTGACATCAGCATTGTGAGTGTTTCTGAGATCCACCTCACTCGATCTCAGTATCACCACCTGATCTGTAATGCCGAGAACACACACAAGAACTATACAGAGTACAGTGAACTATGTCGGCATTGTCATGGGAATAACACTACGAGCCCCCTTCACTTCTCTGTTGAAAAATGGTGTGTTAGAATTTGGAAAGATGGTGTCACGTCTTGTGGTGATTTTCCTAGGGTTGTGAAGATTAACTACGCAACTTCTCCAGCTGGTTTGTCTTTAAAATGGACTTATGATATCTTCCCCTATAAAAACTTGAGCTCATCCATGTAAGTACAATGTTTAACTAGATATAACTCTTTTTACGTTTAGTAGACATGTAGACTAATCATAAGCGGTAAATTAAAGCTCATGTAATTCATGACATATGTTGTGTGTAGTGCTCTATTGGTCATAAACATGTAACAATGATTTTATTTCAAAAATTATTAAAAATGTTATAAATTTTAAATTATGTAAATATGTACATGTATACTGCTTCACTACATTCACATCATTATATAATGAACTTCCTTCCAGCAGCTCCCAGCACTCAGCTGACTCTAGTTGGAAGAAAACACCATGTTCAGCATGCCAACCACTGCCTTGTGTATTTACCCCTGGCACTTGGGTAAACAACAGGTAAAAAATGATTAAGAAGTAGCTTTGTACCATTGAATTTGATGAATGAAAATAAACCTAAATTTACAGATTAAATTTTTTCAGACCATAATAAAATTAGTCAACATACACGCATATTAAGTAATATACTGGAAAGCATGCAGATTTGGCATATTATAACAAATAAGACTGACTCCATGTTTCAAATAATTTTTGATTTGCAGTGTTCAGTGCAGATTTTTAACATCTAATCTATAAGTAAGAAGGTGACTCCATGTTCCAAATCATTATTACAGATTTCAAGGAAAGGGGATGTTTGACAATTCATAGAATGCAACAGCTTATTTCAGATCATTCTTCCCATGCCAAGATGTCCCTGGTGCCATGTCAACATGGCAGGCAATGATCCATGTGTCTGAGCCCATGGTGGTCCTGATGACTGGGGAGGAAGATGGTGTGGTCACACAAGGTCAAAATGGTATGAAGAAATACATTGTGCATTGTGCAATTGTAAACTGTGGCCTCATGCTAATTGCCATCAAAATTGAAGCCATGCCAGTAAATAATGTTAAATTATTCAATTACTGGCCGTTGTTCTGCCTCAAGATAGTTTAGTTTAGTTTCTCAGAGTCTGGTGGGTCAAAGGACCAGAAAATTTAAGATTTTTTTGCACAGACTGATACACATATGTATGAATAAATAATTATGTGCACTTGCTAGGATTAATTTACATGCAAATTAAAGTTTATGTACACAGTTGCATTTCACACTTTTGATGTGTCTCATTTTAATCTAGTCAGATTATCGTAATTGGTGTTTTCCATTTTTGTGAGAGTTCACATTTGAATTTGAGCCACGAAATTCTGTGTTTAACATTAAAGAATATTCTAATTATTTCAGCCTTTTCTCATTTTTTCTTTGCTTATAATACTTGGTGTTTTTTCTGTCCATAGGTCAGATGGTGTACTACTTCCAGTCTAGTATGGTACTTCCCAGCTCCACACTTGCCATTTCTGTGGGACACTGGGAATGTGTACTGATATCAAATGCTATGGAAGACACTGTGAGGCAAGTAATGCTAATAGTGGCACTAGTGGTCATTATACGTACAGGGTCCCTTTGCTCATTGTATATCAAGTAAGTTCATGAGGTCCAGTGTCTAGACACTCCTTCTGGGCCCGGTTTCATCTGTGCTGGATATATAGGGCTATCCAGCTGCCTTGATAAAACAGGGCCCAAGTCATTTAACCAATGATTTACCAGTATCTATGAATAACAGCTAGTAGTACCTGTAAAAACCATTGGAATTACATTCCTTTCTTAACATCTGAAAATCCACTGCTACAATTCACATTTCTCAAATAAGAAGAAAATGGCAACCTTGAGAAATATAATAATTATGCAATCACTTTCTCTAGAAATTTTATATTTAAGCTATTCAAAATTTCCACATCTATCTAAATACAATAATCAGATGAAGCAAAAATTAACACATTAATTTATCTTGTTTTATTCTCTCCAGAAGTACATATGTTCCTGACTTCTGCAGCCATGATAATGGAGAGTCTTGCACAGTTCACTTCTCACCCAGCCCTATCCTGCCCTGCAGTCTCTATGCACCACCATCACTTCTCAGCCAGGCTCAGGCTCAGTTCAAACAATACATTCCTAAGTGTCTTGAGGCAGCTTCAGAATTGCTAGGGCCACATCCTTTTAGGAAACTGGACATACTGATTGTACCACCAGGGTTTGCTAGTCTCGGGATGGCAAGGTAATTCTTTTGTGGATCAGATAAAATATTTAAAGAGATCATGTACTATTTTCTGTATTTGCTATATCCACATTATTATGAGAAAACATTTGTCATTTTATATTCAGTCCAAACCTGATGTTCTTGTCCCAGTCTATGTTGTCTTCAGATGGAAGCATGAACATCAGATTTGCCCATGAAGTAAGTCACTCCTGGTTTGGACTGGTGATAGGAGCCAAAGACTGGACTGAGGAATGGCTCAGTGAAGGATTTGCAACTTATATGGAGGATTTTATTCATGGACTTGCAATAGAGGTGCAGTGCATGTTTAAGATTGTGTTTACAACCTAACTTATACTGGATATAAATATGGGTTTCTCAGTTGTGAATGAAATCTTAGGACTTAATGATTTACTTAATTGTGTCAAGTATATAACTCGGTGATAAGTGATAGTTCATGATCAGTTTCTGTTAAGGGCACTGAATGAGACAAATTAAACAAGTTTAAAACACTTGAAACCTGTTTCATTTTAAATGCATAGAAATTTCAGATTTCATAATGGATCTCATGTTTCAGAGAGATGGTTATCAATTATGTTCATCTCAAACATAGTTTAAGAGATTATCTGGAAAAGGAGTTTGAGTACAGTGTCTGGAATGAATGAATAATTTGAAGTTGAAAGTTCATGTGATAATTATGCCTTTATTTAATTTTTATAAATGATTTTAAAATTTATAACAATAAATAATTTAAAACATAAATTTGAAGCTTTCATCATTCCAGTTATAAAAGGACAGAGATCTGTTTTTAAGTTCTGTTTTAACTTGTGCTAAATTTTTAAAGGCTGAGAAACCATGCAGGGCTCATGTCATTAACAAGGCAGACCATGACTTGTCTCACGTGCTTATCACTATTCCAACTTGTCTCATTTAAACCATAAAGTTTAAAGTGCTAGATTGGAAATCTATTATATGTTAACTTGTTTTCTATTTATTTAATTTTAGTTTGTTGATTTTTTGTGACTTAAAGATTTTTCTTATCCATGATGTTTATTTTCAGTGGACAGAAGAATTACAGAGAGATTATTCAGAGCTGAGAGCATTGTTAAGATACAGAACACTTTCAGCAGAGATGGAAATCACTGAAGATGAGTTGCAAACTCTGAGGTAAAGTCCAATACTTACATGCTGTTATGCAGGCATTTCATCAGCTTTGTTCTTCAGTCAAATAAAATCCATACATATTCTTCCATCATTGTGGTCAAGATTACTGCTATGCCACTGTTGAATAATACAAGAATAATGCCTTTGTTAATAAAGCTATGATATTTAACTCTAAAAACTCTCTCTTTGTTTTAGTATAAACAGCCTTGTTAAGCATAAACCTATCCAGATATGACAATAGCAAAACCAAGTGACTTATCAATTCTGTCCGTTTTATTGTTCTCAAGACTGTTAATTATGTTGTAGAAGTTCAGGCCAAGATTCACTGTGGATAGGTCTACTTGTTGGATATGCAGTTACATGTGCCTTTAAAAATTAATACTTTTTTGTTAGAAAACAATCTTATCCATTGCAAGAATCAACTGGCAATTTTAGTAGGCTTAATCTAGTCTCATATAAAATAATATGCAAGGGTTATTACTGAGTACGTAGAAAACTAAGTACAGGTGAGTACAGATATCCCAAGCTCCCTCTCTTCCAGCACCAATATCACCACAACTACTACTACCAAAGGCTTTTTATCTTGGTTGTTGTGGGGTTTCCTTCACTAATTGGTAACCAGTAATTTTTAATGGTCAACCCAAAAATGCCTGATACTTTTTACATATTTAGTGGTACACACTGATGTATTAAATGTATTTTTTGTTCTCCAGGCCAGCACATGGAATTGAAGTGAAGGATCCTGTTACAGATGTTTCTTTTGTGAAAAATGGGCTAAATTTTGACAAGGGCTTTACACAGGTGCACTATTTGAAGGTAATGCATTTTTATCTAAAATTTATTATGTTCTGCTGTCTCAGATTTCACTTTGATAGCCAAAATGAAAATGAGACATTGCATGCAAATAAATGCATGTGATTGTTTTCTTTAAAAAAAATCAAGAATAATGGTGGCATTTCCGAAGACAATTTTCACTAAGCAATTTATTCCTTAATTTCAATCCTAATTCTTTGAAGAAAAGAATGGCATGATGCAATTTTTCTGTGTAACCTTGAGCTAAACAAAATAACTTATTTTTCAGGGATATTTTCTTCTGCGTCATTTGGCCAGTCTAGTTGGAACTGCCAAATTCAACAATATGTTAAAGTTGTATGTTATGAAGTTTCATGGGCAGCTTGTTTCCTCTCAGGTGAGAAATTGCAGTTCCACTGAAATTTTTCATGGTCTCAAGTTGGCTAGGCATCAAACCTTTTCCAAGAAAATCACAAAGTTTTGTTTTTATGAGAGTCTGTGACCCCGTTCCCATACCTTGATCAATCTAGCAGGATCGACCCATCTCTGAGGGGTTTCTCGCAAAGTTACATTCAGCTTAAGCAGGTCTGATGTCTGGCACACCTACTGAAGCTGTTAGGGGGTAATTAACTGTCATTGAGCAGCTCAAGTAGGCTTGTCAGATTCTAAGACACTTAAGCGAAATGCAATTTAGCAAGAAACCCCTTCATATATGGGTCGATCCTGCTAGATTGATCTAGGTATGGGAATGGGGTGTGTAATTCAATTATTGTTATTGTTTATCAATCATCCACTAGGGTAGGCTACTGTGGGAAATTTAATGTTCATGAAAGATTAGTTAATGAACTAATCCAAGTTTTACACAATTTTGGAAATCACGGAAGGTGATTATTGAATGAGATCTGTTTCTTTTCCCAGGACTTTCTAGAGTATGTATTTACAACTTTCCCTGAACTTAATAATAAGGGATTAACTATTGAATCTATATACAAGGAATGGCTGGATCACCCAGGAATGCCAAAGGTATCAGTTTTTGTATTCACAATCCTTGACTAATTTCAAGTAATTTTTTCTAGGGCAAATAATGACAGTAATAAGTATCTTGCCATTACTCCCTCTTTGACTACATGTATTTTATTTATTAATTTATTTATGCTATGCTGTTTGAGCTTGTAAAGAGCACTCTCAGGCCTGTAGCCAGCAAATCCAAAAGGTTTTTTTTTTTCTGAAAAAGTGGACCTTTTACAATGAAACTTATGTGTATCTAGATGAAACTTTACCCAAAATGGACCTTTTCCTTTCCCCGAACCCCCCCCCCCCCCCAGCTATGGGCCTGACTCTTATGTTGACTTTGATACAACTGTGTGTGTGTGTGTGTGTGTGTGTGCGTGCGTGCGTGCGTGCGTGTGTGAATTACCTTCACTATGGAATTTTTTGACCTTTAGCAGCTAACAGGATACCAGCCCAGAGAATTGAACACACTGTACTCCACATCACTAGCTGAGGTAGATCTTTTTAGAATATTTTACTGTTCAAGTATTTCACTTTTTTTCTAGCATAATTCTTGGTTAATAAATGTATCACACAGTCATTCAGCATTTGAAGTTATATGTCACTACAATTTTTTCTTTATTGAGATCCTTGTAGATACAGGAAGTTGTTATTTTCAAATTAAATTTTTTGGATTTCACAACATGCAGTCACTATATTCATTATACAGTGAAAACCAAATGAAAATGGGGTACAAAATTGACCAGCTTCAGTTTATAAAAACATTTGAAAATAGTTTAGTATCTATTAATAACTTTGTGACATTTGGGCTTAAGATTTTAAGAGGTTTTTTTTTTTTTTTTTTTTTTTTTTTTTTTTTTTTTTTTTTTTTTTTTTTGGTCATAGGCTCTAGATTATTCTCATTCTAGTGGGACTGTGTAATGCACTGTAAAGTTGAAATGAATCCAGTTCAAATATTTATTACATTAATGATTGGACATCTCCATTAGCACAAGTCTCTAAAGATATCTTAGCAAATTTTGACCAGATTAGCCATGTTGAATTGATGGGAAAGTTCATAGACAGGAAGCAAGGGAGGGGGGTCTCCAGATACCTTTAAATTGTTATAAACATGATGTCTGTTTTTTTCCTTATAAAATGTATTAAAATCATTGCAGACTGCTTTGTATTTCACATTACTGACTTTTTTATTTCCGCACCACATAATTATTTATTCTTGACTGCAGTGTCATTAATAAAATGGAGGTTGATAGGTGATAATTTTTATTTGGTTTTAATTATATTCTCATGTCTTCCCTAATAAGTTATATGATAATTTAATTGCCATTTTTTGGTCAAGTTTAACCACATAGTGGACCAAAACTTAAGGGGTAGTATTTTCTTCAGATTTATACGTAACTATTGAGAAAACCTAGTGATAATTACAAAAAAGTTAATATGTAATTAATATATATATATGTAAATCATAGTGTGGGTAGTATGTGTTTAACTTTAAAAATCCTGAGATATATAATGCATAGGGGGTTTTATGAATTTGAAAAGGTCAACTCAGATGTATAGAAAAATTACCCAAATGCAACAGTTGTTGTCTGGTGCACCTAGGTTATTCACACTACTTCAAGAGGTAATTCTGCAATACCCAAGGGTAGAAAAAATAGAGAGAGATTTAAGAGAAACACGAAATTTAATGAAGATTGTTGTGCAGTAATAATAGTTCTTAATTATACACATAATAGGTATGCATCACTGGGAGACCTTCTGAACTATTGTATTTCCTCCTTAAAAATTGAATTTTTACATTAGAGACTTTTCTCGGCACAGGTTTAATTGTGTTACTTTAGATAGAATATCAATTCCAATTTAGTATACTGTATGTTTGTTAATGATTTAATTTTAGGTAGAGAAATGGAGAGATTTAACTGCAAAGATCATGAGGTCAAAGATAAAGAGAAAAGCCAAGAAGTCAAGGAAATGTGAAGAAGTGACATTAGAAGAAGAAAAACTTGAAACACATGTGGGTGCTTTTTTTTCTTTTTTTTTTAAGTGAAAGCTGTAGCATTTTGTTCCATATAAAAATATTATAGTGTAGAGTAAAAAAATCTTGTTTTGCTAATAACAATGTCAATGCTCTCAAAAGCCTCATTTTTTCCAGCTGATTGCAGACCAGATTGTACTGATATTAGAACTACTGCTTGAATTGGATAAAATGCCAGCTGAAACCTTGGAGAAACTGCAGGAGCACTATTGTCTTCAAAGCCAAAATGCAGATGTAATTAAGAAAACAGTGGCATTTAACGGAATGTTAAAAACTAATCTTTTGTCTATCAATACACAGCAAGACACTATGCTTGTACTATTGTGCATTTATATTAATTACATTCATCTTTCTAGTGGGGAATTTACTTAAGGAATAAAGTGGCTAATACCTGTGTGAGACTTATAGGTTTGTTTCTCAGTTGACTTGGCTGAAATTTGGAAAAATTAACAAAAATGACAGTAGAACTTGGGGGCACATTTATCACTTGTAGTTTTACCATGTGACATTTTTGTTTTGATGCCATGATAACAAGGTATCAAAATAACAATAGGTATCAGCAGTGGTTATCAATATTGCTCATGCATATGATTTACAAGGCATTATTACTGCATAAAATGTCAAGCGGTTTTTGAAGACCCCGAGTTTGCTAATATTCACTTTTCTTAACACTTAAAATTCTATTCTGTCTTCCCCTTACATGTTAGAAGTGACTAGATTAAGAGAGTGGCAGTTGCAATCACTTTTATATAATGAGAAAGTAAAATTGATGGTTTAAAGATATTACAGGTGTCAGTTTTAATTTTGTGCTCATGCTTTCTTTATTTTTCAGGTAAAACACCGCTGGTGTGAACTAATAGTGAAACACAAGCATGTGGCTGGGTATAGCCATCTTCAGGACTTCTTAACTAATCATCAGGTATTGAAGAGAATATGTTCATTTTGTTCATTTTATTGCAGCTGAATCATAAGTTATTGCAAATATAAAACAACAACCAAGGTGCCTATGGAGATTTTGACAAGTAATGAGGTCATTTATCATCTCTAGAACTGATTAATGGCAAAACAAGGAGCAACATTATGGATTTTCTTCTATCTCAGTGTCTACAGCCATCTTATGATAATTGTGCATTTTTACTGTGTTTCTTGACGATAACATGGAAGATTATTTTCCTGCTGCTTAACAAGCATGTTCTTGAATTAAAAAGTAGTTTGTAAGAATGTATATATTGGGAAACGATAAGTAATGTCAACAATTCAGGAAGCAGAGTTTTTATTGATATAGTTAATAACACATAATACTAAATATTACTGTAATGTTGTTGCTTTTTGATGATTCGTATGACTTATTTAAGAACAGATGGTTGCTGAAGTCTTCAAGTATAGACTGGAAAATACCTAAGTGCTTTAGAATGGTGACTAATTACATGTACGTTTGCTCATTCAGCTAGGGATGCCACAACAATGATTCTGATTGAGAAACCAGGTCTTTTTTTCCAGAAAAATACATTCCAAGTGGGTAGACCCTTGTTACTTAAATCAATATCTTCTTTCATGACAAAGACTACTTGCTTAGTTTATCACCACTTGCATGCAGTGATAAGGAAGTCACATGTATCTGATAACATATAGACTAATGTAAGTGGGGAAATATAAAAAATTGTCCAATTAAGCTTATCTGGTATCTAAACCGGAATCCATCCCAGATCTGCAAATTGCAACTTTGTACAATTGAACGGTTCCTAAAAGTGGCTGTCAAAACCACAGTCTGGATGGCGTGTGACGGCCCACTGTTTTCATGTAGCATTATATTTGTTTCCCTGCGTAAACTCCTGCTAAGGCTGATTCTAACTTTCAGGTTGACTAGTTTAACCAGTATTAATCATATTCATTGCTTTAGATATTGATCTGATTGACTTTGATCTTTGTAAAGCTACATCCAATACAAATGGGGATTCGTCAAGGCAAAAGGCTATACGTTTTCAACCATTGTTCCTGCATATGCATGTTGAACATTAATGGCATAGCAATGACAAAGTAATATGTTCATTATACTCCATGTAATTGGCTTTACCGCTCGCTAAGCACGGAAGTATGGACTGTAAAAGCTGAACTAGTAGACTGGTCTCTTCAGTGGAATCCTTATAGTATGTTTATTAATTTGAAGAAATAATGACTGGTTTCAGTGTTATTATTGCGCTTTTTTCAATAAGGAACATGCAAGTTTTATGGTGACACATTTTAGATAAGTTTGTGAAAGTAAAATCGGGTGTTTTATTACGTTTGTTGGACTTGATTTATTTACTTTTTAAAAGGAACCTAGGGTTTATAGACGTTTTGTAACATGCATTTTAATCAGGTAGGCTGTGGAAAAAGAACAATTATAGTAACTTGATTTGCTAAGCGATTGCTCTTTAGATGCAATTTTTTACTTCATCTGTACACACTTTGAAGACATTTTCTCTTTAACTTCAAGTGAAAATTAAAATGCACTTAATAACCAATGACTTACAGACAAAATTAGATGCCTATTCTTTCATTTCCCCTTTCAGAGACAACTAACCAAAATAGTTAAGACCTTCTATTTTGGGTTAATTTTCTATTTAATCATTCTGAGCTTAACTTGAATGGCAGTTGCTGGTATTGTAGTGTTGTATTTGTTTTCAGGCAATGGGAGTGTACTTGTATGGAGAATGCATCATTTCGGGTTCAAAAAGATTGGAACGTCTGGCTCGTACCTGCTACGATCTCACTAAAGCACAAATGGAAGATGGGACGCGAAGGACTGTGCAAGAAATGTTGACTGGGAAAACTGCCAAGCCTTTTACTTGATTGAGCGTAGAGAAATGTTGACTGGGAAGGCGGCCAAACCTTTTACGTGATTGGACGTAGAACAAAATGCAGGAAGCGCTGCTGAATCTTTAAAGTGGTTGAACTCCAGAATTGGTTTGTGAAAAGATCGTTGTCTGAGAAGGAATCTCTCTCTCTGTGTGTGTGTGTGTGTGTGTGTGTGTGTGTGCGTGTGCGTGCGTGTGTGAGAGTATGTAAGTTACATGTACATCCTCTTTTCAGGAGCTGTAATGACTTTTGGACAAAGAAAATTACTTCAGCTAGCCTAATTGACATAACATGTTTACCATCTCTGTCACATGGAACTTAACGTGGGTGATTAAATATAACCTTCCCAAAGCAGACACGCTTCGGAACTAGGCGAGAAGTACTTGAAATAACGATTGATAGAGCATTGCCTTCATTTGTTGAATGCTCAGTTATGGCTTTGTACTATCGTTTTCACAAGTTTGTTTATAATGACGTTATGAAAATAAATATAATGAAAACAAATATGTTCAGTCCTTACATTGTAACTAATTTTGACTGAGCGAGAGCGAATTATTTTTGTATAAGTTCTGTAAATCTTAATTTTAGTGGAAACAGATGGATAATGTGGCACATTCTGTTTTTTCTTATGTATTGTTATTTGGCAAAAAGTTTTTGTGTTTTTCAATTTATTTAAAAGATTTAAGTGACAGATATATCGATTGGAGAAATAAAATATAAACGAAATTAGCCCATAAATGAAATGCGCTACGGAGCTATTTCTTTATCGAATTCCCGGTGAATTTTATTATGGCCAAAGGAACTAATTTTATCTAGTTTCCCAATGTCTATCGCATGACACAATAATGTTAAAGAAAAGTGCATAACGCATGCAATTTGTTTTGTTCTATATGTACAGTACCATTGCCTCATATCAGAATCGATATACGTAGAACGATAATTTCACTGGAAATGAGCTCTATAATTACGAAGGACGACTACTACTGTATCCACAGATGGACAAAACTGACGAAAAATACCCCTTGAGATGCATTGTACAATTATCAAAAACGGGAGATTTGCATATACTTTCCAAGTTTCACCACTCTTGGTTCGCTAAAAACTGTTTAACATCCATGTACACTAACTTCAAACGCGTGTTGCCAAGAATTGACAGAACAATGTAAGGGACAAAATTTGTGACAGCGATTCTTTTAATTGCTACTCTGTGATGTTTGCGTTACACTGGCAACTTCGTCGCAAAATTAAAACTGTCATGATTATACTCTCTTGTTGCTTCATTTTCTAAGAGCGGATTGTGTGACGTGTTCACATTTTTCACACCCATTTCCAATGGAAATGACACCGCCATTGATTGTTTTGTGGGAACTTTGCTCACACTTAGCTAGGTGCGTGAATCCACAGGTTAATGTATGTAGTCTAAATTGAAAAGTGCAGTTTTAGAAATATTCAGTATTATTTGTTTTGTTCTGGAAAAACATTGTTCTGGCTCAAAAGCTAGAGGTTATATGTTTTCTCTTGATTTATCAGTTTTGTTCTTTCAGTCCCATATTGATAAAAAAAACGACTTCCGATTTTTTTTTTATTTTTTTTTTTTGGGGGGGGGAGGGGGTCATACATGTAGTTGTTGTTTGCAATAGATAGATTCTATTACACGTATATTCTCTTCAACTTTACAACGTGGTTCTACTGACAAAGAGAATTTTTATTTTCTTCAGAAGAAAAATGCCTGATTCTGATAAGCAATAAGCACCTCCCCCTCATTTTGATCGCGAATCCGCCTGTGGTATTCCAATAAACCACTCCATAAAGTAGTGGCATAATACAAAAAGGCAACCAGCCGAGAGAGGTCTATTAGATTGATGAAGTGTCACCTATATCAATGATATAAGACGTGAGGAATATCCGCTGTTGAAAAAACGGGTCTTCACCAACAGATCAGCCTCATCTCCTGAGATAATCTTGTCAAACCTAGCCTCATGACTGTTTTGTCTCCTAGATTATCGTTTTATTACACTGTAGTTATGACAAATATGATTCGTTCATGCAGGGGTGCTGGCACTTAGGTTTTCTATCCGCCGGTTGAAGTGTGGGATTAGAATGAATAATGAAAGTAATGGGTTAGAGGGTTATCGTTACATTCAATATTCATTTGCATTATAAAACTATATTTTTTAACAAAGTAAAAAATATATATTCTAATGTGTATCGGTATTTTATCTGAATAATCCTTATCGCGTACAAAATAAAAGAGATTTAGCCATAGTAACATAATTTTTTAACTGAATCTCTGATGATTTGATTAAATTATGTATTTGATCAGATGTATAAAGCTTTAAGATATCCAAGGATGATAGTGGACGCTTGGTTAACTATCCCATCGCTTGGTTGCCCCACCTACTTTTTACCGAACTAAAACTTTGCGCAGCCCTTCACCTCTATTGAATTTATCACTAATACATTTTGTGTGCTAATGGGTGACGAGGTTAGAGATTAAGTGCACAACCAGAGGAATGCACGAATAGAGTTTGAACAGTGCAAAATGGAAGTGTCAGAAAAAATTACTTTTAATACGCAGTTTAGAAAAATATTTCGGAAACGACATATATCCGACGCACGCTGTTACTGCAGCGGAAATACAAGTTGTATGTGATAGCAAAAAGATCAATTTTCAAAGATGATATATTACTTTTTTGTGCTTCATAATTTTTAATTATATTTTGCTAGCTCTTTTATTTTATTTACCAACACCATAAACATTCTGTATCATTGTGGGGATAAACATTACATACGGATGAGACCACACGGAACTAAAACTAAATGCTATTACGAAGCAAAAAAGAAAAAAAAAGATAACATGAGGACAGTAGCAGATTAGGATTTTGCAAGATGAAGCACAAGGATGAAAAACAAATAATATTACTAAGTAGACGAGGACAATTTAACGATGAAAAAAGTAATTAGGCCTAGTATTGCCACGGCTAGCTCGCGAAAATGTTATGTGGGGAGGGAAAAAGGAAAGAAGTGGGCTACATGTACGGACCTGAGCAGTATAAAATTATGGAAGGATTAGATTTGTACCTAACCGTCTAAGATTACATTTAGGTAAATATGATAAACATGGACTATTATCGAGTGAAAAAATCATCGCATAGAATATCCACCATTCAATCACTGATTTTGAATCTGTTGTTGTTTGTCTTAATAATAAAACGCGCAAAATGAAATAAAAAATATAATCCAAACAATCAAGATAAAACATGACTTAATAAGCATTTTGAAAATAAGGCTTTTAATCTTTTTTATGAATGTATACTATTAGAACATAGACATTCATTTTTTAGTTCGTGGACTTCGGTACAACGTGGAATATCATGATATGAGATCACAATGACAGCTTTTTTCGTTCTTTTATTTAACATTTTGGTGGAGTTGACCTTCATTCTTTTCCATTTAAATCGAATTTTTGGAATTCCATGTCTGCTAGGCACAGATCCTATAAAAGATTTTGTGCTAGTATGATGAAAAGGTGCCCAAAATGGTTGCACTAATAGACATTGGGAACTTTTAACAGATAAAATGTGTATTTTTAATACAAATTACGCAAAAAGTGACGCACTAGTAACACAATTTAAATGAGTTGCCATCAAACATACAGTTGTAAGAGGAAAACCAAAAAGAAATCGTTTTCGCCTATTTTTTAAAAAAATCTTGTACAAACATTTTGAAAAAGAGACAAAGTTATAATCATCTCCTTTGAAAGCGATAAAAAGACCAGGTGCCCCCGATACTTAGGAGACGTTTTACTTATAAAGCGCATCTCCAGTATAGAACGTTAAAAAGTTCCTTCATAAATTTGATCATCGATACAGTACACGTTTAAATGACAGTGCATTTAGGTAAAGAATTTTTGAAGTAATTCCGGCTTATCCGAAATAGCAATTTGATATCCCAATGAATACAAGTCCATGACTTAAAAAGGTGAGGTCTTTCCTTTCAAAACACCCAAAGCTTTTCGTCGTTGACACCAATCCCAAGTAGCCAAGTAGGCGGTTAGCCAAAACGGTTATCCAATACTGATGGTTAGTGATGAAAAAACCAATGGTGGCACTAATAAGTCGCATTCAGTTCCAGAGGCGCTTCCTTAATATATGTGCATCTGTCGATACACGTCTTGTGTAGCACTAAACATTCACGTACATAGGTGCTGGCACTCTTGACGCAGTAGACGAAGAGAGGGTTGCACACTTTCTGCAGGCATTCTGAATGAAAGATATGGAAAAGATACTCATCGAATATTTTTGTTAAATTATTCAAAGTAGGATACAAGTTAAAGTGTGTGCCCTTGACACAGGGGTTGAACAATAAGAATAGAATACCATTTAGACAATACTTAAAAGTAAACAAATTTAATATCAAGTTGAAACGTATGCTTGTTTTACGTTAAGGTTAAAAAAGTGGTACAGTTTATGAAGATTTAATTAAAGAAAAAAAAAAAAACAACAAGTATCCGTAGTCAGAAAAGTCAAGTGCAAAGACTCGTACATCTGTGCTGGGTGTTATTAAAACAACTGGATTGTGGGTAATAAAGGAATACATAACCTCCTTAATCAGTTCTCGAGGAGAGGTTAAACCCATGCGTCTGACAATCAGAAATAAGAACCAGGTTAAAAACAAGTTGGCAATTGATTTTGTTTCATTCATTTTACTTTGCAGGCTAATTACGATTACGCACAGGCACTTTTCGACCATGTACGTGGGCCGATTTGAAATTCAGTTGTTTTCTATGTCCTGGCACCATGTTTAATGAAGATTCTTATGATTCAGTGTAACGTGGATACAGTACCTTCCATACCGGTATTCTCTAGGGTCGCCTCATTTGCCTCAGTCTGTAGGTGTGTCGTGACAGATTTTTTGGTCCACCAAGCTAGAAAAAGAAGTGTTAAGTCTGTTAAGTATTAAAGCGACCGCTGAGATGAATCGTGCCAAGTGAGGACGACCTAGCTTTAATGGAAATACAAATTAAGTGAATACACGCCATGATCTCAACTTATATCGCTCTCTCTCTCTCTCTCTCTCTCTCTATATATATATATATATATATATTGTCGTTACGTTTTTAAAAATATGCTATCAGATATGAGGTTGCCTTTTACATTGATGATATATTCAGCAAAATGTGAAGCGTTAAATTGTTTTATAAAAAGCGTCATAAAATTACATATAGTAAGACGCAGTGACGCAAAATGTTTCTCTTGCACTTACCGTTGCCTTTTGCATATTCGTTTGACGGCCATCTTTTAGATTTCATTTGGATTTCTGACTGAGGAGCTTCGTCATTGGATAATATTTGTAATGATTCAAAATATCCAGGAAGCGCCTTTCCATATGCACCTGAATAAAAGAGAATTTTTTATGAAAAAGTAGGCAAGACAAAACTGATGAGTTGATTAACGAGAAAACAGAGTAGAGCGACAAATAACATTACTATCTTTGTATTCTAACGAGCATAGCAGCTTTTTGTGGAAATGCCTTATCCCATGCGGACATTCTATAGTATGAAAACAACAACAGTAAGGTTTTCCAGGGCTCACTTGTAAATTTCTTACCAAACCCATAATAAATGCATTTTTCATTCGATAAATAGACGCGAAAATAAAATTTGATTTCCTCAAAATAAAAATCGGTCGCACTTGTTAACCAACTCATCAATTTTGTCTAGCCTAATGTATTTTCTTACAAGTGTTCCCTTTTAAAATGTAATGGAACCAAAGTAGATATATTGTCTAAAATTGCATTATGCTATTTGCTCTTAAGCTATGAAGTGAGCCGTAACATCTTCAACACTGCATGGGCAGAATTATTGCCTACTCGTATTTTTATAGTAGAATTTTTAGAAATTGACGGCAGTGGTGCGTAGCCTAATACGTAGCATAAAATACACCGTTTTTCCGAACTGAAACTTTTCAATTTCACGCCGAACAAAGGGATTCCCCTTTGTTTATTGTGTTTTCAATTGACTATTGGTGTCAAGGGGATCGCGTCATTAAGGTTCGGATAGGCAAAATGATGCGTTTTAGATTCGATGACCGGTTTCATTGTTAAAGAAGAATTAAGATGGCACAATTATGTGGCACTCGAGGTATCATGTTGTCGCTAATCACCTCAATACACGAACACCGTCTGTGAACGCGGAATACTGAATACCGTGAAACAGTGGCAAGGTTCTTGCTTTGAAATCCCATTATATTGCCCATAATGTCAGCACTTGGAGATGTATGTTATACAGTTTAAAAGAATCCTACTAACGAACATCGCAAATATCATTAAGTACAATTAAGTGAGATGTATCAAATCGCGTTCAATTTTACATTTGTTTACAAATGCTGTTTTTAAATAAAGCAACATCAGTGAAGAAACACCATGTCTAATGGGCCATCGATCGTTCTGATATCAATTAGCGCTATTGCCCTAATACAAACTATTCACTTACACAAGCAGACTGCTGAAATAAGGCACAATAAAGAAATCATTGTCTTTAAATGTCGTGTTGATATTTTAATTGTAATTGTTTTCATTTCTTGTAATAAAGCATAGTATAAAACTTTTATGTTTGATAAACACAATATGATATGAATGTTAGCAAATATAGCATAATATGCAGTGAATATAGGGTAATCTTTAAAATTTGCACGTAAATGTTCGGATTCACCTATCGACAATACGTTTCACGTCTTTACATAAATTGCAGCAGTTTGGCGAGCGCATGTATCAGCTATCGTGCTATCACCATTATTCGTATCCATCTTTCCGTTTTAACTCGTGCATAAAGGTATTGAATTTGTTGCTGGATTGCTGGTAGATCAGAATAATGCAATGTTTGTGAAAATTATTCAAGGACGGATGCCAGAAGATATTTGGTTTGAACTTGCTGCGATACATGCCATGGCGATCGTTGCACGGATTTTACAATGGTTGGGCTAGTGCTGTGGTTTAAGTATTTTAAAATCGTTGGTCCAGTTTACAGAAAGCGTGTTCACCGCATCGTACACTCACGCCCATAGGAAGCCCACGCCCCTTTTTAAGACCCATGTGTTTTCTACATACGCATAGATGGTTGCTCAGAACAACCGAACACATTTTATCCAAAGCATTTAAAATTGCAAAAAATATATAAGTCGGTTGATGCATAAATTTATCCCCAATCACCAATGCTCTCACCATTTAACTGGCGACCGCGTTATTGACAAAGAGTTTTATGCGCGTCGTGTGATCCACAAAATTACTCAAGAAAAAGAGCAAATACGTTTGTCTAATATTCACCGTGGAAATCCGAGCATAGCGTTCTGATATTAAGACTAATGGTTTATGTTATATGCCAAGTCTCAATTTTAACAAAATTCCAACAAAACATACTTCCATTTTATATCAGATAACGTCATGGATCTATTTTAATACACATTTTGCAGTGGAATGGAGCCTTTCCCTTGCCAAATTTCATACGTAAACTTCATGTTTCTTCCTTATGAGTAGGTAATTGGTGTGCTTTTAAGAAGCTTTTCTAGTGATAAAACATTTTTGTTCATGGTAGGCGCCTTATTCCTGTGCATTTGCAGTTATTGTGTTTTATTTAAGCGCAAAAATCAATGGTTAAATGAATTAGATTTCAGCTGTTTCACTGATTTCTAAACATGAAACACGACGTTAACAAAGCACGGGTCGGAAGCGCGCTTGGTCGTATCCAATTGATGTAGTGTAAATGTGCCGCCGGTAAAACACGTCTTGAGCCCCACATAAGAACAAGAATTGCAGGTGTTAAAACAGTTAGATGTGCACAAAGACATTTATAAAAGATGATGAATGGGCAAATGAACTTGTTTCTGTGGCATAGAAATCAATCATGGTTAATCACAACTTTTTTTTTAATTTGAAAAGAACAACCTTTCACGGTTATTTTCGCAAGCGACACAAAATTGTTATACGGTGTATTTTCTTCTTGTTGTGGGGCAAATTAAGTAAGAACTTTTTGTAACTACTTTATGAGACAGATGGAATATTTTTAATTGTCTAGTCTTTAGTTTATTTTGATACAATTTAAAACATATTTTATTCAAAGACTTTGCATGATCCTCTGAGGTTACAGTAATAATCAGGGCCTTTTCAAGAGCCAAACTGAACTACTTAAAGTGTCGCACGGCCAGTTCCATACAAATCAACTATCTCCTCGTGTTGACACTGGTCTAGCCGGGATCGCCACCCCTGCAGACCACGAGTAACGTCCTGTGTCATTCTTCTGCAAATACCCGAGCCAAGGAGCCTTTTCCACTAAGGCTCCATTCAGAATAGGGGACTAACTAGTCCGAGGGTCAAATATGGCGACCCACTACAAAGCTTGCCGTGTAATCCGCTAATACCGCTAATAGACACTGAATAGATATCCCATGGGGAAGTATTCAAGTGGGTCGGCCATATTTGAACCTCGGACTAGTTAGTCCCCTATTCTGAATGGGGTCTAAGTCTAAAGAACTTTTGATATTCTCAGACAGCCACAATCGTAGAGCCGACGCTTCCAAGCTAGGTCTAAGAGCTTTTAAGAATCATTAGCCTTAAATAGATGGGTTGGATATATCTAAGTGGGCTGTTGTCATAACTGATAATAAAAATCATTGTCAGCACAATCACAATTTGCTCTATGAGCTTAGGTAAGACAGAAAAAAAGGGGTAAGGGGTATGTTAGATTCTTTGTGAAACATGTTCTATATTGGCTAAGATTTTAGCTCTTTGTTGGCCCTAGATTCAGCTCAAAAGGGTAGACGACTTAAAATCATAACAGGATTCTCAGTATGCAGTTGTGTGTACTCGTCTCCATAAAAGGAGTTATTTTAATTGGACTGAGTAATTTTTAACGAAGGTACCAATAAGCGATATGGCATTGCCCCTTGCTCTAATCCTGAGCCACTGTGGTTTTATTAGAATAATGTTAATAATGTTGCACGTAAGTACATACCTTGAATGAACATCAGTGTTGCAACTGTGATCACTATAACATGCACCACAGATAATGGTAGATCCATCAGCCTTATTCCCTGAAAATGAAATATAATCGAGTTTTGTGGTAAATTTGTATGGGGAATAACACATTGTCATTAAACAATTCGGAAAGGTTCACCTCAGACATGTTATAAAAATTAGACTACTCTGCCAAGTACTAGAACAGCCAGTAAAAGTACACATTGTAAGGGGGTAAAACTGTCTTATTTCTTAAGCTCTGCTGAAACTATTACCGCCAAACTTATGCAAAGTCTGATTTTCCTGATATTTGATTCTGCAAGCCCGACATTCATGCACTAGAGACATATAAAAATGGTTCTGAATCTTTTAGAGGCGGTTTAACACGCCTGAGGAATAGTGATTGTATACTTTTTGCCGACCCTAAAGTGAATTAACCAAATTAATTTGGATCGGCTCTGTAGCTGTTAATAGTGACTATAATGCGTTTTGGAGATGTCGGGCGTTAATTGCTCTCTTGTCAGCCGACCCCAAGGTAAGTTAGCTCAGTTACTTCATTATCTAAAAATGTTTCAAGCAAGTTCACGTCTGTCTATGCATTCAAATGGTGTAGGGTATGTTACATGCGTTCTATTCTAGACCACATTCTAGTGCATAATTTAGACCAGTTATGAAAAATGTCTAGAATGACTTAAAGGATTTACTCGGGGTGAGATGTTGATTGCTTTCTAATTTGTTGGGTTCACAGCAAGTTTTCCAGTCAATTATGTTTCTGCTGGTTGTCATCCCTTAATTGTCAGATTACATTTCAGGCAAATCGGTTTCCTGTCTACCGCCTAGTTCATTTTCTCGTATCTTAGTTTTATCACTTATCATCCACCAATCTGTCTCCCTTTCTCCCACAATCAAGAAATGATTCAATTTGTATCTTGTATTTATCAATTAAATCAGGATTTATCTTTTCTTAAAATATCCGATATTGGGCAATGATTGACTTAAAATCTGATACATAGCATTTAGTCATGGCTTATCAAGACCCACAGTGGGTTCCCCGTGTTTGTGATATCTCGTTTATAATTTGAATTGACGAATGAATCGCGCCCCCACTTGGGAAGAACCACTGACATAATCTCTCTCTCTCTCTCTCTCTCTCTCACACACACACACACACACACACACACACACACATGAAATATCCGTAAAGAATTTATCTCTGTCTAAACCTCCCTTTCTCCACCCCTCCTCCGTCACTCTATAAACACGTAGGCCCTATGCAGCAGAATGTTATTGCGTCCTGCCCCGCCTAGCACTGTCACGATTTTCTGTACAGTATATCCAAAATGGATCACATTGCTTATTTTCATCGCACTGGGCGCTTAACTCTAGACTATCTCTAGATCATCTTTTGTCATGGAATGCTTTATTTTGGTCTCCTCCTACAGTGTATTTTTTCAAACTAAATAACTGAAACTAAAGTTTATTTAACAATTTGAAATTTAGTATGATGATTCACTTACCTGTTTCGTTCTTTTACTGCCAATCATTTGATAATTCAATCCAAATCTTTGAAAGTTGTTTTACTTGAAATTGCTGTAGTAATCTCCACATGTAGTTCCTTTCAGAGCCTTTTTATTTTTTTATCTTCTATTTTTTGTTTTTCTGGGAAAGATATCAGTTTCTTGACTTTTGGCAACCTTTCAAACTGTGTGCTCTGGGCGCTCTCTTCTGCTTTCCCTGTTAGAGAGCATCAACTGCATCACTTTAAATACTGCCCAATAAAGTTGACTGTTGCCTAGCAACCGTTTTGAGGCGCATTTTCGTCTCGCAACGCAGGCGGCCTACAACGCATTTTATACAAAAGGTGTAAAAGGCCATCATACTCTTAAAAAACAATCGTTGTCTACTGAACAATGACGTCAAGTTTTATAAAGTCGATATTGGTCAGTTATTTATTAATTTTTTCTTTGTCTTGAAACGCATTTGTGTGAATTCATGAATATATAAAAGTATAACAATAGTTGTCAAGTCGGTCCATTTTTTTGGTTAGCAAAAGTAGGTGGAGCACTCAAAACGGACCAGATTATCGAATTAACAAATCCCATTAGAACATTTTTCCGGGCCTCCCACAAAGAGGCAGAGACAATCATGCATGACGAAAAATTCGTTTGCTTGTTAATCCAAAGGGAGTCCAATCATGCACAGAAATTCTAGGGTATTTTATTACGAAATGAGTCTACTGAGATTGACAGAAAGGTTTTTTTTGTAATGCTTGCCATCTTACGATCTCATAAAAACATTGACGAGTTTTCCTTTAAGAGTTTTTAGCTCGCTATGTTGGTTTATTTGTTTACCAATTTGATTTAGGTTTGGAACATTTATGTAAGTATTTTTTTCCGGTGTGAATCACAGCTGAGTCAATTTCATTTTTAGAAAGCAGTTAAGGTTTATTAGATTCTCTCAACTAACCGCATGACAAGCCCGTCTCTCAAATCTGGACACATTCTATACCATATTTTGCGAATCTGAGTGCAGTGTTTAACACCAAAGAAATTGGTCTCGCGTCCTGTTTGAGGGGACACAGATGTCCTGAAAGGCAAAATCAATACTTTCAATGCTCGATACGGTTGCTCATCGGGATTGCCGTGTCCTTTGGGCGGATATGCTGTATCAGATTGTGTTATGTTAGTGTGTTTTGCATCAATGTCGCTGGGAGCGTCTAAAGAAACCAGACCGCGGTAACCGCCTGTTTACATGTAACACAGTAACTCAACGGCCTGGAAACTATTAAAAGATCGTTTCGCACCATTTTCAATGTAAAAAAAAAAAAAGAAGACGGAACCGTATCCCCACACTACAGTATTTTTCTACCTGTCGACAAGTCTTTTCTAAAAGAAAAACTATATGTTCAAATTTTGATAAATGTATTAGAAATATTAAGAATATTTACAAATTGACTCACGTGATTTTTATTATTATCATCATTTTTGTAATTATTATTATTATCAACAACTGAAGGTTTCACCAATTTCGCACTGGTCATGCGGGATTTGATAGATGCATATTTCGTCCTAGAAAACCTTAAAAGGCCAACTGTACGGTGGATAAATGCATGTACAAAACATAAGCCATTCCCAAATTTTGTGAAACTGATTAGAATTGAATGATTTATAACGATAATTCCTTCTGCATATTGCATGATAGGATTGATTAACTATTATTAGTGCATAATTTGTTAGCATCAATGAAAATTGCCCTACTGAGATGAAAACACCAATTATCTCTCATATATACTGTGCACATGAATAAATATGTTCAGGTCGAATAATGCTCATTCGTAGCACTTTTACTGTACACTGTATTTGGGATAGTTTCTGAAGAAACTAATTTGATCAAACACCCAATGTGCCATGGAACTTTTTTTGGCTGTACAACCTTACCATAATATACTAAAATGCTTTTCATTAACCCCCCACACACACACTCCATGCGTATTTGTCTACAATAAAACAAGGCAAATGTCCCGATGTTTTAATTTGTATCTACTTTCATACAAGCGTGGGTACAAAAATTGCTAAATGTCGGTTATTCCAAATGCATTGGCCACTCCGTCCTTCTTTAAACCGGCAGTGGACAGCAAACACCATGGCATTACTTTCGGAACCCCACAACAACCAGATTGCTTCAAAACTATTTATTACTCAAACCCCGGCTGAGCGATTACTCAGACTCAGCGTATATTTGGTACCCATTAGTCAAGGACACACTATTGCTGCATCATTGACGTTTTCTAGGTTGTATAATATTAACTTGGTTGTATAAGGTTAACTATTAACTATATATATATATATATATACATCGAATGAGTAACTTCTGACGAAATACACCCCCAAACGCGTACTTCACACCGCTGTGGTTACATGCATGGTTCAATAAAATCTATTCCAAGTCGAAGGCCATGCGATTAAGTGCCGTTTAAGTGGCACTTAACCACACAGTGATAGAAAACATCACGAAATCATCTCCCTGACCCACGCTAAAGACATTTAACGGCAAGTACACGCTTTCTGTGAAAGCGCAATGAACAAACGCCAAAATTTGGGCGTGGCCTTTACAGAACAAATCTTGCATCGGCAATTGATAGGATTGCCTGTATTCTTCTAATATTACATTGACAAGACTATTATTATTGTTATTTTCCATCCACTTATTTTAATAGATTAATTGCAGGACTCAGTCAGTCACAAGTCGGGTTGTCCAAATAGATATGAAAAGTAAATGCACTCGCATTGAAAACATTGTTCGGTGAGTATCCGGCGTTACTTGGTCAGCAAACAAGAAAAAAACGGGTATCTGTACTGGTAACACTGCAGATTTAGTCATTGTCTTCGTCAGGTACGGCTCTACGTTAATGCTCTAGAGGGAAAAGTCCGATCGCCTACTCGGAATTACAATGTTTTAAAATCGAGTATTCTCTATTGAATTTAAGGACAGTAAATCATTGCTCTAGATCTTTTCTACAGGATGATCTAGACAATGGATTCGCGTCTATAACTATCCAACGGTCGTGTGACGCTGTGCGTGTCCTCAAACACGAAGTGCTGGTATCGATTTCGCTCTTGCCCCTGTAATGCGGGAGAACTCCAACGCACTGGTTTTAATTGACAACTTGTAGTTAAACAATAACAGTGCACTTTTGAAGTAAAAACCTACAAGGCACCATCACCCCCACCTAGAATCCGTTCAATTTGAAAAAGAAATTGATTTTTAGATTCCTACAATGGCATGGAATAACAGACAATGGTGTGAGTATATGGTTTGACTTTTGTCCCATTGTGTTAAATAACATGGTTTCTGCGTCCTCTCTGAGAGTGGTACCTTTAAAAGAATAATGCTAACTCGATGTAATTGTGCTCCGCCTTAAGTGAGAGTAAACTGAGTTTAACTCTATGAAGATTCTAGAATTAGATGACTCAATGAAAAGGTGAATTCCGCTGTAGGAAATTGAGTATGTATTTATACTGAGAAATCAATCAATTACCCCAAGTCAAGGGTGTTGCACCCAATTAGTGACATACCACCAGAAACTGTGAAGAGATACAAATGATGCTTTATCTTATTCCTGTTTCCTTGTGAGACTGCTTTGTTAAGGACTAAGCATTCCCACAGTCCCAGAACAACTAGAATCTCGAAACATTGCCGTACAGGTCACCAGTAAGGTAAGATTAGCGTCTTCCTAGCAGCTCTAGTTATTACAGATAGAGCGAAATGGCACTTCCGTTGAAAACGAAAATGAATCGAAACTAATGGTTTTGTTATCTCTTATTAAGTTTATCACTCTGGGCAAACAATGGAAGACAAGACAGTAGCTTGATATAACTGAGAGCTATACTTCTCAAAAAAAGAAGAAAAAAAACTTGAAAATTCGTCGCTGATTTTTTTCTAGTTTAAGTTACATAAAGGGCCTAAACACTGGTGAAAATAAGTAATTGTCCCTTAAAAAGCAGAAATAAATTTTGTATGGCAATTAAACATCCATGTAAATCCAATAGCTTATCATCTCCAAAATACTATAGAAACTGGAAATATTTGCTATATATAAATGTCATATCATCCTTCACTTTCTCCGAAGCGATCTCACAAGGTTTATAGGGAATATATCTTTCAAGGGAATATGCACAATAGTAGAATGCACCAGGAGTACTGAACTGTGATTGTGTTAGCTGTGACTTCTGAAATGTGTTAGATATACGGTTAAATATGGACAAAACTTAATGACAGAAGCAAGTATGCATACATGTACGAAAACCCACTGTCAAGTTGTTTAACATTTTGATAATTTATTAAGCTGTATCAAAAGTTATTTTAAAGATACATAAAACCCCTACAAATATTGTAACAAATATAATACTAATGCATATCACATAAGCATATTCTTAAGAAAAAACGTATAGTTCTTATATTATTCACTAACATTTTCAATTCTTGTAATGCCATTTTTATCAAAGTACTTGGCGCAGACTTGCCGTTTCCAGGAATGTCGAGCTCGGAACGTTCCCCCAAAATATGTATTTCACCTAAATCTCCTTATACAAGATGAATCTAAGAAGCACTCTGAGAAGCACATGTAACATTGAGTATTCCAATATTCTTCTATCTTTTATGAAACTTATCAGACGTATGTCTCACAATTACCATGTGAAGTGAACTTAAATGCTCTCGCACACGACACCGTTTACTTATTGGTTTACAATCTCAGGTTTTTTCTGAGCATCTTATATTTTTTGAGTTTGCACAGGGCAAATCAATACTCATGATAGCAAAGCATGCTAATGATATTAATACAACTATAAATGATACAAAACGCCGATAGAACCATGAAATAATCGACATTCAGGCTACTGAATATTTTGCTCGCACAGTGGTGACAAGACAGTAACGCCTCTGCGACATTTGTTTGGAGACAATACAATATTAATACATATACTTGTATATGAAGCGACAACAATGTAAAAAGAATACAATTAGATTAAGAACAACAGATGCATCCATCAGATATTCATAAAGGAATATTGTATATGCAAATATTGTATCATTAAGTCAATACTGGCTGATTGCAACAACCGACTCAATGGGGCAGGTATTGTTTGTATACCTGGTTTATATAATACACTTGAAGGGTAAATGGAATAGCAACGTATACTATCATGTAATGAAGGAGGCAGGAGGCTTGGCAGAGAGGAATGCGTCCACCCCTTAGCTTCTCTAAATGTGTTCAAATGCCGAACAAGCGAGGCAAAATGATAAAAAACATAAATAAATAAACAAATAAATAAATTACATGCACATCTATGCCCCACCTCTCACCGGCAAAATACGATTACTGGTACCTGTTAATTTCATGGGAACATATTCGTTACCATTGAGCTTAAATTGTTGGTAGATACTGTAGCAAATAAAAGTCACATTTTTTAGGTGGCGCTAAAGTTGATATACTGAGACTGCAGAGCCATTCCTCAGTAATAATGTATTTAAAAGAGTAAAAACAAAAGAAAGAAGGAAATCATTCTAGCCGTTCAACATAGCTTTTCAGGAGCTACAGAGGTTGATAAATATACATTGTGAAAAGACCTTATTGAATTGAAGATACAGTGGAGTGCCACTAAAAGTATAAGTATATAGTACGTGTAGAAAGGTGTGTTTCCTAAACTCCTACTTCATACCGCAAACGCATACACTGATCTGAATGAATTTATGATCTATTCATGATGTGCTTTCATCTAGTATTTGGTTCGTAGTATTTTCACTTGGTATTTCGGTGACTGGCTGATCTTGTTCATCCCCGCTTGATGTTTCTTCCGTTTCCACATCTGTTTGATTTGCTTTTGTCACGATGAGTGGCGTTGTAGTCGTGCTCACTATATCATCTGTCTTGGTCTTTTCGTTTTTATTGTCAATAGGTATGATCGTTGTAGTCTTTGATTCGTTAGTCACTGGTTGGTTAGTAGTTTGTATTTGATCTCCAGCTAAACGGCTGTAATTTGGTTTGATCGTCGACGGCGCAGTGTTTGATTGACTGGCATTCGATTGTTTGGTGTTCTGGGCATGTAGCAGAGCGTGCTCTTCTTGGAACGGATCCTAAAGCAAAATATGTGCAGTTAGTTGAAATATGGATCATACTTTATTGTCAAAAGAAATAAAAAGTTGAGAGAGAAAAGGAGAGAGAGAGAGAGAGAGAAAGAGAGAGAGAGAAGGAGGGAGCAGGATGTCACGTCGTGTGAAATGAGCAATGGTTTGAATTCAAGACGTACCATGATGTTCTATGAGAATATACAACCTAACCTACTCATTTTGAACCCTTTCCTTTTATGCAGCTGTAAAACAAAACTCGAAGGATGCACTTAAATAGGAATGTGACCTTTAAGGTATGTTATGTAAATGTAAAGCTATATATTTGGTGCACAATTTACTTGGCGCTTCTCCCATTCACTGTACCATAGCCAGTAACAACCCATCCATCACTTTGTCAAACGATGCTGCTTTTAGATTTAATTACAGGATGATTTGAATCATTAATTTCAAGAGCAAACAATCTGGAAATATTGTGGGAAGCAATGAAATAGTGCCTTTGACTGACTGCACAATTGTTGGCAAAAGGCCTACATGTTCCTCTATGTGATATACTAGTAAAGAGTTACCAGTTTTGGCACTTCTTCACAGAAGCTGTTGATGACGCAATAACTTTGTACAGATTTGGACGAAATAAAACATATTGAATAAAGATTCAGTAGCTGACGTACGTACCTTTGCATCGAGTCAATTCATTAAAGACTGGCATTTTACCGTTTTCAGTTTGATCATGTACTGTATTATTACAACCTCTATTTACCTTACGAAATTTTGCATACAGTATGCCTATAACTGAGACAGCTGCCAAACAGCTAAGGTGGGTGCGTTATTCAATAATTCGTCATAGGCGTGGAACAAAGTTTGGCAATAAAGAGGCAGCAGACGACAGGCACAACACACTCATAAACCGGTTCTGAAAGCCAACGCCTAAACGTCAACGTCAAGAACTGATGCTTAAAAGAATGGCTTGTCAACATCAAAAATGTATGTGAATATGTGTAAGTGCCCGTGTGTGCTTTTTTTCACAATAAAAGCATATAATATGGATTATCGTCGTTCAAAACGGCAGCACGAACAGCATCGCTGTCCTTAAAACCTTGAATATCTAAAAATTATAGTCATTAACAAGCGCCAATATTCTGTTTGATGAATGCTGGTGCAAGAAATGATAAATACAGCAACAGGTAGTCATCTGCTAGTATAAATCGTCCTTTACTTTGGTGTCAAACTACTCACTTATTATAAAAACAGGGAACTATTAAATACAGCGTGATTACGAAGGTTGCAAATTGCCGTGGGGTTAAGACTTTGACATAATACTAGTAGCTGTTCGTATTCCTATCACACATTCCACAAGCCGTAAAAATGTTCCTTAAGGCTCTCACACGGGAATCTGATGCTCCACAATTTAGTTCTCCTTTCACTTGTTTCACAATATTCTGGAAATTTTGTTCATTTATCTGAAAGTTGGCAAATAAATCGGTTGGTTGGCTTTTGATAGCATACAAAGCGTAGCGCTTATTTTGGCGATGCCATCATTTGTGAAGTAATTTGTGAAGATTTGTCAGTATTACGACTCTATAAGTGGTTCAAGTGTTAGTGTATGGAAGAGCTTACTTCTTGCCAATTAATTAACTCGATACACTTCTGATCTATCTTCGCATTTCCGGAAAACTGTTAGCCTTCACGGTTCTGATTGCCGACGATTAATCACAACTTGTTGATTTCCTACGTGACACAGCGAGCAGAGACATTTAGAAGGTATTACTTATTGATACCAATTGGAAGATCAATATCCCTGTGTTTTACGCAGTCTGGTATGATTAAATCATTGCTTAAGCCTGTAAAGGTCAAATGCCTTCACCAACTTTGGCTTTTAAGCTTCTAAGTCTTAATCACACATGGCATAAGGTCAGATAGAGGCGTCGGCATTGATGTGTTGCTGATCTTGTCGTTTTGTTATCTATGCCAGGGTATATTTCTAATTTCAGTCTGCAAGTACGGATGACAATGTATTATGATTATAGTATAAAGTGCAGTGTTGATATTTAGTGGGGATGTCGGGAGGGTCCTGACTCCCCTTCGATTTCTGATTAAAAAAACCCAAAAAACATCTAGCTGAATCATAGTTCTAAACCGTACCAAAAGGCGCCATTTCCCCTCCAAAACACAAATTTTTGGGGGGACCCTAGAGCGTGCCCCGAACATGACGCCAAGAGGGTGAGGGCCGGACTCGCAATCCGAGGCCTGTCAATCCCTCAAAAACCAGACCCCCCTTCAAAAAATTCTGGATCCGCCCCAGATATGTGAAAGTTATTGGTGTTGTGGCAGAACACACAAGCCTTGAAACAGACTTACGCGGTAGATGAGTATATATTTTTCATGTGTGCGTTTTTTGTTAAGAAGTGAAGCGATGTTAAAAGATCCTATTCTTCATTAAAGGGTTTCATTATCAGATTAGGGAAGACTTCAATACACATGCAACATCCAACAGAACAAACGTTCTTGAACTCATTGTGTTTACGGGCTTTATTTGAGATTTTGTAGTTCTTGCTGTACTAAACTATTTTTCCAAAGACTTAACAAAATTCACCGATTTTACCGTATATCATCAGTTTTTGAATATATTCAGGAATGTATATATATATAAAGAATATGTTAACATGTACAATGATATTGTGTTACATGTTTACGGTCAAAGCTATACTGTTTTATATGGCATTATCAATCATAATTTAATCTGCACCAACTGCATTTGTTAAAACGTGTCAAATATTTTGTTAGTGATATTGTTCTTATTATATGCTAGCGCGTTATTTGTATGTAAGTCATCTATTACGGGCAGCTGTGACCTTAAGGCTCCGTATAAGTACTTGTACATTTTTTTCATTTGACGTCTTCTTGGCAAGAAAATGACCCTAGCTTGCAGTCAGCATATCATTATGTTTTATTATACTGTCTCTTCGAATATTGGTATAGATAAATTAGTTTTTTTAAGTCTTTATGTTTTCTTATGAAGGGGATATATATATATATATATATATATATATATATATATATATATATATATATATATATATAATGCTGTTCAAACAGACCACTGTGTTTTTATGACTTTGTGGGATCATAAAAAGGCAATGTGCGTTAAGAGTAGATCTTTGTAAAAATACTACGATTGAAAATCAAAAAATAAAAAGTTCACTTTCAAATGTACTGTTACCATAATCTTATGAACATCCTTTCCTTCAGGTTAAAAAAATAGGATTTTAGGGAAGTTTTTGATTAATTTTTATAGGTGACTGCTAGTCTGGCGCATATTGCAATGATCTCAATTTGCCAAAATACCAGTATGATATAGACAGACGACATTATGGATGTATATTTCATCTACACGCAGCATCGTACAAAGTCTAAACATTTATCTGTTACCATTTGGCGTTGTCTTTTACTTCGAGTCTAGCCGTTAGCTGACTACTAAAAGTGGAGTTTATGATCAAATTGCGTTTTGATGGAAGGGGAATCGAGTGTATTTTACATTTTTTCTATCATTTATCGATTTGTCAGGATGCTACCTTTGCTAGACCCGTTAATGAGCTTATGATGAAAAATGCTATCCTTATCCATGTTAAGGCATTGTGTGAATGCTTAGTCAAATAGCGCTTCATGTACAGCAACTGCGTGCCCCGGGGTGTCAAGAAAGATTCGATATAATAAGGCAGTGACCAGCCTGATGTGTCGTGCAACTGTATGCAAAGAGGGAATGATCAACTTTTCGCTGTTCAACATCTTGCTGTTGCGATAATTGAATGAAAGACTATCCATGTAATCGAATGAGCCCTTCAAATATAAGATTATCTGTGTCAAGTAACATATGAAGTTAATTATATACTACCTAAATTAACCCTATCAAAGACTTGCACTGAGAGGAATCATGTAACTAAGATGGTGTCAGAACAAAGCAAAAATTCCCTGTTAGATATGTACGTAGCGTTAGATATTGAGAAAACAATAACCATTGGCATCATATAATATATATGGCAGCTTTACATCCACCAAGGATGTCATGTTATTAGTAATGTTTTAATAAGCGCATGTATATAAAGACAATGGCAGAGTAGAAAAAAGGGTAAGAGCAGGTGTGAAATGAAATTCAGATTACTGCTTTAGAATATTAGCTATTCTGCATTTTAGTGTATGTAAGCCTATATATATATATATATATATATATATATATATATATATATATATATATATATAAGATATTGTTTAATAAATGTTGATGCAAGAACTCGTTGATTAACATGATGTATTTTAACATGCATATGACATACAGTATGTGGCAATAAAAATGTTTCTCTGCAAAACAATATGAAACAAAATAAGCAGTGAATAATGATAAGAGTTGGTGATCAAGCAAGGATATTAACATGACCTTGGAGGTATGCATAATATATTTAAGCATGATGAGATTTATGAATCAATCTGCAATTACGTGTAATAAGATACTACTTACCTCGACATTACAAGTACAGTGGCATCCAGCTCGTAATTGCCACGTGCTGACAATGATCATGATAAGCCCCACAACTAAAGTTATACCGCCCAGAATACAGAACAGGACTTCTTTTTTCGTGAACAACTCAGACATATCTTGTGAATCGGAATCCGCATAAGAGGAGTCAGCTTTGGTCTTTTTCTTGGCTCGTCTCTGCTGCGAGGCCGTGCTGGTCTCAGCGCCGTTTTCTGCCGTGACATCGTTCTGATGTTTGTCACTGCCGACGAGCAAGGCTTCTGCTGCCGCGGCTTCTTCTCCAGCTTCGCCCGTTTCTTCTAAGGGCTCCATTGGGATTTCGGTGTCATATTTATTGTCCGACATCATCATGTTCTTCTAGTAGCACCTAACACACACACACAGAGATCAAAATGATGAATAGCTGCGACACAAAGCGTTGCGACTCCGTTAAAATGCCCTCTGTATTTCCGCTTACCTGTATGCATAACACAGAGAACAAAAAAACACGGTTGCCCGCAGTTTTAGCTCACGTGTTAGCAATTCTCAGGAAAGGGAATTTAATGACGTCAAATTATTCATGATACCATATTATTAACCCGTACTGAAATGCGGAGAGATATAGAGGCTGTCTGCCTTGCCATGGCTCTTACGATCATTTTCTATTGGCAATTAGGAATTAAGGTTTTGCATTATTCAACCTTACGACCTAATTGTGGGATCGATGGAACTAATATCTTCCCCTTGGAATGTGTTTTACGTTCTTTACTGAAGCATCGTCTGACCACGAGCCATTATACATGTCATGTCCAAATGCGATATCCACAAATAATCAATAATCTTTCTTCTCCCCCCCCCACCTCCAAAAAAAAAAAAAAAAAAAAAAAAAAAATCCACACGCTCTTTTCCTTCGGATCTATACATGTATATCTGCGGTTTTTACACACTCACACTCACAATTACAAACACGCATGTGACGATAAACAATTCTACAGTGGTCGCTGTAGTGAGACCCGCCTGGCATATTAAAGAAGCCCTCAAGAAAAGAAGGAAAATTAACTACAACGAAGACACTTATGAGGCAGATGGTCCATAAAACGTCGTCTCCTTACTATTCGATGACTCAGTATCATTTTAAGAGTAAACGTTAACCTTTCATCACATCGCAGCCACACACCTGACTTCAAATCTGCTTTATGCCATGAAATTCAGAAAATTAAACAGACGGTCCCTTCTTTTCTTATGGCACGTACAGGCAGTGACAAGGCGTTATCATGTTTTGTTAAATGAGGTTTGCTTTATTGCTTAGTTATGGCCTATGTAAAGATGGAAGAATATGCCAATATCGCGTTCAGCCGAACATGCCGCCAGGGATATGCAGTATATATGAGAACGGCTTGAAACTAAAGCTTACGACGCGCTGTGGTTGAGGGTATCCTATATGTTATTATCAAGATGGCTTTCCTAGTAGCCAAAATCGCCTTCTTTTTAAATATACATGTATATTAGTCTACTGGACTACTGTACATCAACAAATATAAAAACAATAGCTCTCTATTACTAGTAAATTTATTGGAATACACTGAGCGCTTGATTTTTCACGTATATTTTTTTATCAAACAGGTAAAATGCGCCTTTTAGGTGGATAAAAGACGCCTAGACGACCCCACAGTGTAACATTCTTTTTATCACTGTGTAGCTTTATCTGAAATCGTAAGGACGAGAAACAGTTACATCATATTCTTTCAGATTAAGATTGAACGGGTAAAGCTCGTCAACTTTCGTTATTTCTTAGCAATAAGACCTCGATTGGATTAGTTTATAACGGGGAAAATGACACTCAGGCATAAAATATCGTGCATGTATCTCAATTAAATGATGATGGATGCCTACAGAAACAGTGCAGGCTTATAATAAAAACAAAGAAGCATTAAGGAGCTTTAAATGTTATTTTATATTTAGATACAATGCATCATATTGCATTTTGGGGATAAACAAGTGGTGGCCAGGAAAAGCTGTTAAGCACATTTCCTTTGTAGCTACATGAAGCTTCTCAAGAAGGCAATTTTAACCCGCTTTGACATTTCGCAAATACCAGTAGCTCTGTCATGAACAAGGACAATTTTTTCATACAACAGTAATGTGCTTGCTTAGGTACGTATGTTTTGCATGTACTGCCGCGGGCGCTGAAGCCATCAGCATGTTGAACACCGTATATTCAAGGACAATCTTCAAATCTAAGTAGCCATACATTTTCAAATACATCATAAAACAGGTAACTCGCTAATGGATATTTCTACATTTACCTTTAACTTTCCTTAGTGTTGACGAAAATTGCTGAAATTGTCAAGGAAAATTAATGTCATAAACATTTACAGGTATCTCACCTACATTGAGTCTTCATTACTTTCTTCTTTGTCTGCATACATGGTAGCCTCTGTATCAGGATTCAACTGCTTGTACTTGAGAATCAACTCAGTTCTTTAGAGTACTCAATTTGAACTCAGGTTTTACCAGTATATTTTATTATTAAACACTGGTCAACTAAAAAAAAAAAAAAAGAAATGAATAAAATGTTGTACAATAAAAATGCAAATATAGCCCTATCTTACAAACAAAAAATTGTCTGGTAATGTAGAAATAGAAATACACTTACGTAAGTGTTGGGTCATATAGGTTACAATATTCTGGTAAAGCCACACCACAAGTCTGGACACTTGAGACTGAGAGTGAGTATATTGAATGTAAGTGTTACACATGACTGCTTGACATAATGTACTAGTAGCCCGAGCAGTGCTCAGTCCAGCCATGAATATTCACGACTGGCACCCACCAAAAACAAAATTATAATTTTATCCCATAACAGCCCCTCTGTCTTATTTTAGGCGTTATAGGCACCCAGCAGGTTTATTAAGAGTCAAGACGATTTGACAGATCTAAAAACACCACATCATTAATGATATCTCTGTAGATCACGCTCAGTCGATAGGCATTGGTAGGAATGATTGATCCAATGCATACAGGTTTTTAAATACTCATACAAGTACGCTCTAAAATACCCGGTGAGGTCGACTAATTTTAAGTCAGTTTTAGGAGATACCAGAACTTTCTCTATAGACCAGTCCCCAGTCTCCAACTAGTACATGTACCCTCTTCTTTTGGGCGGACCTTTTGGTATCATTCCCTTGTAAAAGTCAGATAGCATTAAAGACATCGCATTTAATAAAATGAGTATGATAATGTTCAACATGACCTCTGTTCTATGGTTTATACACCATTTATGTTATAACAACCAGTAATCAAGCACTCATATGTTTACAACTCACCAGGTTAAAGCGAAATAATGAATTATCTAATTAATTATTATAGCCGAAGATAAAACAAGAAATTACCTGTCGTGTCTGGCAGTTCAAGACATTTAATACATATTTTGAAGTGGAATTGCCAACCTGCTTTTTACTGAAACTCACGCATTAAATTGTGAACCAAGCATAAAGCTGCCAACTTTAATTGTCGAACTAACATCTAATTTAAAAAAAACTGACTGTCGAAATAGTCCAGATAACGTGTTCTCACTGTCACCACTTCGTGGGCATCAGTACACAGTTGAAGACCTGTGGTATCTCGTGAACGGTAACCTAGATCAAGTTTATAATGCAGAAAATTGGCTATAAGGAAAGTCAGTTAAATTGTGTAACATAAGACGATGATTATTTCGAAGAGCTCGCTGAGAAAGATGTTGGATGAGCTTCATATGAAATTTGAGTTATGTCATTTACTCATTTGTCTTTCTATATATTTTATTTTTCTCCAGTTCACTGAAAATATTTTCCATTCGTTTTTTTTTCTTTTGATAAATCAATATAAACGAAATTGAATAGTATCGCCCTATACTTCATTACGCAGACTAGATAAACCTTCGAGTTAAGTGTTCAGTCTTACAACATTAACCTTCTTCTCTATGCTTTATGCCAATAACCATAAGAGAATTAACCTTATCAGGGGCAGGCAATGGAGATGAATATATCGATCATTGTAAAAACAAGTCTCTAACGTACTAAAATACTATACTGGTAGATTATAACCTACAGATACTTGAGACTGGGTACAGATACTTGGGACTGGTCCTAATAAAAATAAAGAGAGGAGAAAATATATCATGTCATATTTTAATGTATCCTTATATAAGTAAGTGTGAACTATAGTACGTCTTTTTAAAGCACCAGTATAGCTTTACTCTTAACCAAACTATCAAGGATCCATAATTCGCAATAGCAAAATCGATGCTGCGTCTTACAATGAAATTGCACAATTTTCACAAATGCACGTAATACTCTTGACATTTCTGCTACTGTACATGTAGCAACGTGCACAGTAGTACAAGACACGTGCACCACCACGTGGGTAGTTGACTATGGGGAACTGAAAATCTTCGGAACCAGTAGGGGAAATTCCCGATTAAACACAGGGATATTTTTTTTAATATGTTTACCAACAACTGTCCAATAGAGCCTTTACTATTTGTGAGGTTCACATACTAGTATACTAATACCATCACACACTGACTTGTAGAAACATTGGATTAATAGGGCCGACGGGAATTTTCAAGCAATACATGCACTGGGTCACCCAGTATTTATAACTAGATCTGCCGTCTTACTTAAAGGACCCATCTGGTCATTTTCTCAAGGAAACGTGCGTAAAGCCAGACCTAGCATCACGCCGGGTCATGCATCAAATGCTGTGCCTACACCCATACACCCTGCTTATCAGGTAACTCTTCTTGTCCCGTAAATCTGATGGAATAGAACTAATGATTTTTTTTGTTATTCAAAGAAAACATTAGACAGTTTTAGACAGATAAGGAGGACACATCCATTATGGAGGACATTGTCTGATTAAGACAAAAAAAGTTATACCAGAAACATAAATCAACGATCGATCAACACGCTAAGACACGTCGCAATGTCACAACACCATGTTAAGACTTATCGGGTGCCTCCCTTTTAACAAGCCCTCAGCAGATCACGTTATCGTCACTTGTGTGCGCTTGCTTTCAAGAGACGATCAGGCCACGTTTAACCATGCGATGGACATTTCTGTTTGTTTTTGGCCTTTGGACTTTGGTCCATGAGCCATCCGTCGTTCATACAAAGGTCTATCAAGTCCGACGCCACAGTAAGTAACGCATTTTACACTGTATAAACATCACACGATCATGAGTATGAGTAAGCGATCAGATTTGAACTAAGACGCCAAAAGAATTAAGCAATTAGATTTGCGTTTTTTAATAAGAGATGACTGGTCAATTCAACAAGTTAGTGTTTGTTTTTTAGCGTGAAAATCATTTCAAAACCACGTAATATGTACATCTAATACAAATATCTGCATCTTGGGCTTTAGCTGAAAGAACTATAAATTACATCAACAAATGTTTTTTTTTGTCTGAGTGCGCATCAGTACAGTATTGAATATAAGTGGAAATGGGCGGATAAAATCTGATACAACCAAATGTCAACCGAACGCAACACACGCAGTCGTAATAAAATGTCAGATGATATTTTTTATTTCATTTATCCTTCTTTTAACATATTGTATATTCTATTTTTAAACAAGACCAAATAGATTGGATTCAGAGAACAAACCAAAAATAAAGTTGCCAAGATATCACTAGGCATTGGTTAGCATTTATGTTGAACGAGATATCTTAACACACGAATCCTTCTATTTCAGCTATCGTGAAACGCCGCGTAGCATGTTATGGCGTTCTGGGATGCTTCAGCACGGAAGGGCCTTTCCGAAATATTCCATATCGACCGCTTAACCTACTTCCGGCCACGCGCAAGAGTATTGGAACTAAATTTTCCCTTTTCACGCGCCGAAGTAAAATACACGCTGATAGTCTCGTGGCCGACGATGCCTCTACTGTTTCAAAATCACTCTTCAGTGCTGTTAAAGAAACCAAAATGATTGTCCATGGCTTCATTGAAACGGGAAAAGAGAAATGGCTACATGTATGCATCTAAATGTATACGTATTAGACGAAAATGAATTTACTACTAATTACTGTTTGATGATTAGGAGTTTTTGATACCCGATTTTAACCACTGATTTGAAGACTAATTTGTCAACTTTTAAAAAGCATCTTTTATTAGTTATTTCAGACCAGAAAATTTACCATCTAATGAAAATTAACTAGCTTCACTAAATAACCAGGCCAGTGCGATCAATATAAGGGCAATGGGTCTCAAAGTTATCAAATCATGCCCCTTTCAGGATATGAAAGACAAGCTGCTACTGGCTGGCGATTATAACGTGATTATCATTGACTGGGGTGGCGGTTCCTTCCTCCCTTACACACAGGCCACTGGTAACACACGTTTAGTTGGAGCCGAGACCGCCTTGTTGATTCAAACAATATGCGTAAGTTTTTGTGTTATACACTTTTTAGCGTCGTGATAATTATAATAACGCAGCGCGCTGTTAATCAGGAGCTGTTAATAAGCTGTTAATGAAATGCACCTGGCACGGTGTGAGACATTTATTTCATTAAGCAGCAGCCTTTCTTGAAGAAAACTGCCACAACTTCTTAAAAATGTGTGGTTTTTATAACCTATTTGTTAATGATGATGATGATTCCGTCCAATTTATTGTTGTCGTTGTGTTAAGCACTGGTAGTGTGCCACAGCATATACCAACCAACACAGCCCATGGTCTGTCTCCTCTGTGAATCTCCAGTGCATTGTACTACCGGTAGTACAGAGCATGTTATTATTTTTTTAATTTTACGACATCAACCTCATGATTTTAATTAAAAAGCACTTTTTTTGGTGCTATATCTTGGTGTAAAGCATTATCGTTTTCACAAAAGCATGCCACCATGTTTCATTTTCAGTTTCGAACATTTTTGACCATCTATATTTTCAGAATGTAACTGGCGCCCGCCAGGAATCTTTTCATATCATAGGACATAGCCTTGGAGCCCATTTAGCGGGATATGCCGGAGAAAGACTCAAGTCTCTGGGGAGAATTACAGGTTATTATTCATCCAGTTTGCTGGGAGAGATAATGTTACTTTCATTTCATTGATCGCATTGTATGTAATAACGTGAGGTTATATCACAATACAATATACACGTGAACCACGGTTGCATTTACACCGATTTTTGAAAGGCAAATTCCCCCTCAATATCCTATAAGCAAAGTGCAATAACAAATATGTAGGAATTACACGTTGTTTCGATGTGTATTTTAATAATTTTATTGAAATTACCACCACCTGTTTCAGGCATGGATCCGGCAGATCCGTATTTCTCCTACACGGATAAGGTAGTTCGTCTTGACCCAACGGATGCCAAGTTGGTGGACGTTATTCACACTGATGCTGACCATATCTTATCCACTCTGAAAGCCAGTGGAGGTGATAACATATTTCAATATATGACAGCCGTTTTACTTTTGAATGCCCTTCTGTTTATTACTAGAAGTCGCGTCGAAGTACTATAAATGACTACTTCATAATAACAACGCATGATGGATGTACTTTCAAAGAAAACGATTCATCAGAATTACGCTTTGTAGATGTGTATGGACTCGCTAGTACGCAATATTCAGCGATATAATGTGGCGGAACACTGGTCATTTCCACTATCTGAATGAATCATTTAAATTAAATTTTGTTTCTCAATGGTTTAACTCTTACTAATGTCTGAAAAACATTAGAATATTTTGCGCAATATTGAAGTTTTATATGGTTTTAAATTTTTTAGGTTTTGGGATTGAACAGCCAGTCGGTCATTTGGACTTTTATCCAAATGGCGGAAGCCAGCAGCCCGGTTGTGAGCATACTCTGAGCATGATGTCGGAAGTGTTCACAGCCGGTTTGTATAATGGTAAGTTTTAACGTTAAGAACTATAAATCAGGACATTTTCACAAGCTATAACTAGATGCTGAATTCCATAATCTAGCATCATTATTTTAACTGTTACGATTACATACTATTGCTGTAAAATAAGTTTTTGTTGCCTATGTATTGTTTGGTTTTGAAGCAATAACCTTTTCACTGTTAGTTTTATCCATTGACGTATTAAAATAAGTAATCAATTTTCGAAAGTAGAATTAGACGTAGTGCTCAGTGCGTTTTCCGATAGACCAAATCTACAAAAGCATTCAAAATATGGCAGAAATTTTCAATAAAAGTTCTGAAAATATCATCCGGGGTCCTCGAATCTGCTTCCTGCTCAATTCATCACAAAAATGGCTTACGTTTCCAATCTTGACTTTTAAATTGGAATGAACATGTAAACTAGTTGGCGTGTCTTCCAGTTCAATTTTGAAATGTGCGTGTTCTTGTCACCTTTTATCAGAACCCACAATAGGGGTGTACACTCATGAACAATATCTGTGCCCACTCTTTGTCCGTTGACCTTTATTGAAATGCTTGGTAGTAGGAACTGTAATTATAGGATATCCCCAGTGGAAACTCATGCTCATACGACTGGTAACGAAAGATAAAACAGCAGTGGGCGGCTAACAAAACCTCTGTGTTATAAGGTTTAGGGTTATAACAAATATACTGTAATAACATAGTCTACAGATATCCTACTACATATAAGTAAATATATCTCTAAGATTTAGGTTATGTTTCTTATTCCATTTATTTCTAGGAGGGAAGAAATTCTTTGTCTGCGATCACACCCGCGCCCATGAGCTGTTTACAGACTCAGTTACGTCCACCTGTCCGTTCATTGGTTTCAAATGTAATAGCTACGATGACTATAAGGCAAGTAAAATAAGATATTTTCATGTTTAAATATTTATTAATTAAAAATAAACAGCAGACATTAATATTTTGAAATGTGAAGTTCGATGCTTTTATAATTTTTTTTTCTTGTTTTTGTATCCACTCGGTATTCTATGACAGTAGACGAAAAACTCATGCGCAATATCTTTACTTTTTTGCATAGATCGTTATAATCATGTTCAACAAGTCTTGTATTTGTCCAAATAACTTTTTAAGACAAAAAAACATTTTCCGTTGTGCAACATGCAATGTACAGGTCTTTTTAAAATTCCTTTTCCGTTTTCAGGATGGAAAATGCTCTAGTTGCGGAGCAGGGGGCTGTCCTCAAATGGGACTCAATGCAGATAAATTCCCGCTGGCGCAGTTAACGGGAATGAATAATAGGTTTTATTTAGACACGAACGGAGCAAGTCCATTCTGTAGTAAGAGCGATTATAAGATCAAATTAATCAATTCTGGTATTACATGTAACTCAAGTCGATATGTTGATTTTGGTTTCGCTGTAGTTTAAATCAATTGCGTTCGTAACTTGGTGTCATTACTTTCGAAACAGTTAATTCTCTAAAACTTGATTGAAATCTTCAATGGGAGCATACTTTCATCTTGTGTTTTTACTTATTTATATTTTTCGTTATATTAACTATTAATAGTATACCAAATTAACAATATCTGTATTTTTTCAATCATTACCATTTATTCAATTTAGCCAATTAAAACAAACGTTATTAATATACATGCAGGTTATCATTATGAGGTTAAGGTTCAAGTGAGTCAAAATATGGGAGCTGCTTCTGAGAGAGGAACAATTTCACTTGTCCTGAAAGGCACCAAGGGAACGTCGGAAAAAATACCTTTAACGGAATCGTACGTTTATGCAGTTTATCTGCATTGTTTAAGCAGAATAATTTCAGTGAATAATCGAGCACGCACGCGCGCGTGCGTGTGCCGTAAATTTAAGAGGGTACTGTGATAAAGGATAAGACGTAACAAAAACTTCACGGAATTTCTAAACACCATTTATATCAAAATACAACGTGTAATGAAGGTTGTCAGGGTACTTTTTCAAAGGTGGATGGGTTTTTGGTTATAATGCGCTAACATTTACGTGGCTTCACTACTGCATATTTTTTTCATTTTAAACTAGAAATGTCGACATCAGTCCCGGGGACGTTCTTGTGTCTAAGTATTCCACTAGTCGAGATATCGGCACACTTCAAAGTATTGCAGTTAGCTGGGTACACAGTGCCAATCTACTCAAACCGTGGGAGTGGAATCTGTTTGGTATGCGAAATCCAAAGATATCTGTCTGGCAAATTGAAGTGTTCGCTCCAGCTATGAATCAAAGGTAATTCCTTATTCTATGACTTTTGTTTTTTAAGCTGAAAAAGCTCTGTTTTTCTAAACGGTAATGTGCGTGAGTAAGTTATATATCCATAAGCAATTTGACTGAGGTATTTGATTGATATTATCACGAAAATGTTCCATTGACTGTTTTTTTTCTGCTTACATTGTCTTCAAAATCTATACTATGAAACCATAAAATAGTTACAATGCATGGTGTAGCCTAAATGTTTCCAAACACTCACTGCAAGGAAATGATAAAATACTTTGTTGTAAGCATAAAATTCATGATCCTTTTCTTTTGTATTATTTAGATACAGCTTTTGCTCGAAGGGCGAATTCCTTGAAAACAATTCACCAAAAACCTACAACGTTGCTTCGAGATCGTGCAGTGCGCAGTCCAACATCGTCATAGGATAATAAAGGGTCTTTAAAAACACGCCGTTTGGACATTGTTTTAATAAGTATGCACATCTTTCGATTCTGAATTGGAGCAATGCAGCAGCTATAACCCAGTTGTTTTACCATGGCACAGTTTCCTTCTAAATTTCGCTGTCACATAACTAAAATAAATAGAATTACCACAATTCATTAAATTTGAAAACATCCTTTTTAACGCGATCCCAACATCTGCGTTCGTGTATGTATGCTACACCGTAAAAAAATAATTATATTATAACAATTCCTGCATTTTATTTAGATCTTGGAACTAATTTCACTCTAATTAAAGTAACAAACACGGTGTATGCGTTTCATCTATATGCATAGTGGTTTATTGAACGTAAGTGAGCAGACGGTCCTGTTGTCTTCGCTTTGTTACATGCTGTCAAGCCATACAAGAGAATTAAGCAAAAGATTTAACTCATAGATACTAATGCCATAACAGTGTATAGAAACTGCCTACACCCATGTAGGCGTTCCTTTAGAATCTATTCAGTAACAGTACCAGTCTAGCTGAAGATATTGTACTTGCTCTACATTTCACATTAAAGAGAGAGGACAAATATTTTGTTAGACTGTCAATCAAACTGTCATTTCCAAGAGTCAAGTTAAATCAGATTTTTTCCACTTGTCCACGTCTCTTAATCGCAAAACGTCAGACAACGAGGGTACAGTTTTTCAAAGCTTTACATTGGGTTATAACTGTTGTTTTAAAAGGAATAAAAGAACACCACTTCAGAGCAGTCAAATTTAGATGGAATTTCGCTGATATTTGAAGACAGTATGATAGAACGTTACCAAATTTTGCCAAAATGTAATTGTAGTAAAGACTTATGCTATTGGGATTTGTAAGTTACGTGATGTAACGGTCTTTCAAGAAATCTTTTCTTCCTTTTAAACAAATGAACAACATTACATAGTAACTGCAGTTCAGTACATGCAGGAAAACGCTGAGACATTTCGTGTCTATGAAGCAGTCCCGGAGCAAAAGAGCGCGCCAGCTTGAAATACGCCTATTTCAATTTTGTCTTGTCCTGCCAAGCGAAAATAAGAACAAAATATACAGTAAGTATGAGTTCATTCCCAAACATTACGTGCCTAAAAGCAGAGGGGGTAAAGCCACATTTATGAATCACAAGCAGTATTATTCAAAGTATTTTACGGTGTACATGTAAGACAGAGCAAGCGTTTTGTAAACCAAGCTACTGAACATTTAATATCAGTTGTAGACGAAGTTCAGCAAAATAGCTGCCCATGTGAAATGTAAATTAAATCTTGCGCTGTCATCGCCAATGACATTGTCCTCTAATTTTGAAAACGCAAAGAGGGACAGTTATTTTACCGATATTACACAGTTCATTTAAACCACACCAACAGGGATAAAACTGAAGATATGCAAATGCTACAATTGCTTTTGGATATATAAATTATAAGTAGTGATGAATGAATAAATAATACTGTCTACAAGCCATAGTCGCTTTGCTCCATAAGGAAACTATTGAAGCCAGGGAACAGTGCCGCTGCATATTACTGGTCCTAGTGTGCGTATTCCACGCCTATCGGGTCTATCTGATGAAACAAAAACAAATAACATCTATAAGCTTAAGCTGAGCATGAAATTAAAACAAGCGAATGGAAAAACATATCTGTAATCAGCGGAAAAAGAACTGCCACTACCAAGGGTATAAAAGACGTCTGGATACACCATCGTGCTCTCAACGCCACAACCTAAAATTTTACGGTGAGTGGATTGAAAAAATACTGAATGCGATAAGAGTCTGATTCAATGAAAGAGAATGAAGGGTGACGCTGAAATAAAGTCTGAGAGAAGCTAGCTAGTTCTGCACTGTATCTAACGCCTGTTAGAGTTTAACTAATTAGTATTGAGCTAATTAGCCGTTTAGTTATCGGTATCATAATCCTTTTCACTACAAACCAATGGTCCCAAATAGTGGTACCCTTCCTCCACGCCTTGTACACCTTAAATCAGGACAAAATTCAGGTTAAGATCAATCCTTTGTCATTCCGAAATAAAGCTACTTGTATTTAGCAATTCAAGCTAAATTTCATGCACTAGTGGATCATGCACTCAGTTGGCGGGGCCTACAAGACTATATAGGTAAATAGGAGATACGTTGAAAGGAACCGTGAGATTAGTGGAATAAAAAGCCTTGGGGAAACAATTCCAGCTCGACGCGAGAATGACATGCAGCGGTAGTAGCTTTGGCGCGCATTTTTTTTACAAGAATCAAACGCTCTACATGCAGAGAATCGAACGATCTACATGCGACTGCCATGCGTTTGTTAAACCCATATGTAATAATGTTTTCGAGAATTAAAGTATATAGCATACCACCACCACCCAAAACTTATAAAATGATAGTTAAGATATTGAAAGAAAAGTAGTTAAAAGAAATACCATTATGCTTATTTTCTACGCCCGAAAATAATTTTGCGCGTGCTTAAAAAAAAATAAGAAAAGGCTCGCTGCATTATTTGGGGTAAGTATATGACGGCGCTTTACTAAGAACCTAGCAAGATACACTGATCTAGAGGTTGATCAGTTAAGTCAATGGCCGGGTAATCTTAAGTGGATCCATCCTTTCTTAATCGGTTTCTTGTCCGAAGTGGCATACCAACGGTCCGAAGTAGTGGTAACCTTGCTCTCCATCGTTACCTGAGATGCATGGAAACAACACATCTTTTTTTATTCTGACGATCGTGTCGGTAAAAAATATGAAATTTTAGTTCATGCGTTTTCCATGCTGTTTTTGTTTTGATAATTTGTTAAAGCATTCTCAGTTTCAATCACAACAAACGTTACTCTCCTCCATGCAAGTCAGTCAAATTGTGGAATTGCATTCCCATGCCTATCATTATCATTATAATTCAGCAAATCTAATAATTATAAGATTGCAAACCGAGGAAGGTACTCAGTCGTTGGCGGGTTCGGTGATGCATATCACTAGATTAAAAACAATCGTAATAATCTGAGGAAGTCAAATCGCTCCTAACAAAACATTGAAAATGTCTTACTATGAAGATACGTCTTGGCCTTTGTTGAGAGTTTCAATAAATGCCAATTGATTGCAGCATTTATTTTCCGTAGATGATGGGAATATCATAGTACACATGCCATGCCCTACACTGCACAAATACATGCGAGTACCTTCTCTCGGGGTATGTTATTCTACATGCAATATAAATCTACGAACTTTTTGGAACATGGCGTTATCTACTAGTATACCTTCAAGACCATGATGTGGATCCAGGCTCACATGCGTTGTCTATCTAACTCTGTGGTTATATAATGGACTCATGCTCACATGCATGATGTGGCTACATTTGAACAATGCCTGTGGAGATGACAAAGTTCCTCGATAAGTACCATGCAAATGGACGGACGAGCGCTCTCATGCAGAGCTAACATCTCTCTATGAAGAAATGAGTACACGTGGATCAAAGCATTCACAGGTCAAAACATGAAAGTTCCACAGGCACTGTGCCAAACCTTGGAGTGGAGATACTTTCAATTCACCTTAACTGAAAAAATGCTTCCGTCTACTTTGACAATGTTAATTTGTATAGAGCGCCCTGTTTTGATTTTGAACAAAAAATCAGGTGGATCTATAAAATGTTTTACTTTTGTTTAAGATGAAGTTAATAAAGGTGACATGAGTGATGATAAAAATTTAATCCTGTATATAAGATAAAATGGGGAGAAAATCATTTCAATATAGCATAAGCAAGAATGAAAAGAAACGCCAAACACAGGTGTCCCCTGATAGCGGGGAGCTGTAGAAGGCGTAACATTTCACATGCAAACTAACACTATGCAGGTGCACGGATTCAAATACAGACCCCAACAATCATGCTTCTCTTATACAGTGTACATCATATTTAAACCAACCAAGAGTAATTTGTGCGTATGACGTCTTTTGAAGATACTAAACATTCTTTTTATTAGTTTTATTTTCCTTTTTACAAAAAAATGTTGTTCAATTTTTTTCTAAAAGACGAAATTTCTTTCATATGGCATGTATAAGCGGTCTTTTTTTCGTAAACAGTAATCTGTAGTTTGTGCATTACTACAAGTTCTTATAAACCTTAAAGCTATAATTCATGTGTCCAAAGACAAAAATATTTTAGCATGAAGGCGTTTTAATGCGTCATTTTAGTTATGCCATATATTTATGAATGACTTTCTCTAATTTCCAAGATCCAAATGTTGAAAATGTACACCTTATTACTGTAAAAATATGAATGTCATGCCAACGGGCCGTCTTGCTCGTGAAATCGGTTTTGTTGAACTCGTTTGTCAGCCACATTATGGAGTAAGGGAGAGAAGCAGATGCACAGATATTCATGGGATCTGGTTGTATATTAAGCAGAGCATGCAAAGTGCAATCAAAAGTTATCAATCAGTTTTTAAAGTATAAATCTAAAAAGGGTTTCTCAAATGAGATATAATTCGAAATTATACTTTGAAGATTAAAATGAATATAATTTTTCTAAGCATATTAAAAAACTCCATACGTTGTTAGTTTCAAATAGAGTTACCGTAAGAAAAACATTTTAATCAATGGTTATTATGAGATATTATGATTATTTGCTTCATTCGACCAGGTGGGTGTTTACGTAAATTCATATATTTAGCGTGGTACTGAGGCAACCCTGGCCTTACCTGTGTCACCGGCGTAAAAGTCCGTCACAGGAAGATCTGGTTTGTACGTTATCCAACCAGCATCTTCGCGCCAAGTGGCGTCATTGGCGTCACAATTGCAAACAGTGCCCGGTTTATGGCACGTGCCGTTCACCCCGCATGCGCACATGTCGCTACCGGGCGGTGCCCCGCCCCAGTAGTACCGGAACTCTCCGTCACGGTTCGCCCAGAAGGTCGTGACGATTTCTCGGCTGGTGGGATGGTGGATAGTAGCCGAATAACATTTCCAGGAGATGAACTGCTTGCATTCCGTCGAGGTGTCTACCAAAAATGCCAACTGCAAAGCGGAGACGGGAGGGAAACCGGGAGAGCCGTATATGAGCGCCAACTGGTATTCACCAGCGCCTTCGTAGCCAATAACTTGAACGGGTTCTTCATTGTTGTGTCCTTATAGAAACATAAGAATAGCATGTATTACTTAACTGTAAATTATATCATAATTTTGTTTTTATTATTGACATCCAGTTCACCTAAAAATCTTTTCAGGTTGACATGTCTTGTCAGGTTAGTTTAATAGGCCTTACACCTGTTGTGTTCACACCATGGTTGTTCTCAGTTATCTCTAATGCTGGAAACTCGTGGTGCAGCACATAACTGAACTGTGAAATTGTTACTCTTACCGACAACAGTGTAGGCTCTCTCTTCAGTAATGTTACAGAAGACTGTAAACGGCTGTACAAAACCGTCTGGGCCGTCAGGATCAATGGGGCCATAAGTGCTAACTGTCAGTCCACGCCTCACCCAGTCCTCGCAGTTCAGAGCTGAGGAGACGAAAGAAAATGAAAATTGCATACTCATGGTAGATGAGCTAATAAACATTTTATTCAATGATAAAAACTGCATATAGGAAAACATATTTCTGCCACAAAATTGAAGAGTTACGACAAAACGCCCACTTAAAAAATGATTAAATAAATAACGGAAAGCAACCCAACGGTTATATTTTCTCAACAGTGAAAAGAAGGACCATATTGGTAAAAACAAGGAACAATAAAGTTGTAACATTTATCGAATGGTTGAGGAGTAAACGAGACATTTTAAGACCAAACTACCTGGATCACATGAGAACACGTGACAAGGGCCAGTCTTCGTGTTGTTCCCAATACAGTCTATGGTGAGATTACCATAAGATTCCATGTCACAGACGCGCGTGCTGTACCGAATACCACCTCCACAGGTGGCGCTGCATTCGCCCCAAGGGGACCACTCCATCCAATCGCCAGGGACTAAAATGGATGACATCACAATAGAATCCAAGAAACTGTTTGGCGTAAGGGTTAGTTATGTGAGCGAAATATGGTTTAGAATGCAAAGCTGGGTTAGAAATGCAAACTGGAAATATGAAAAAAAAATTGAAAAGTGAACATATGGAAATTCGACGAAATGTTTCTAAAAATCTAATAATTTTTCTCCATCCTGTTTGAAATGTCCGTTCACTTTCTAAAAGACAAAGTTTATAAAATATCCTGTATGCGCGCTTCACAGCAGCCATATGATATCGGCGCAAGGTTCGCACAGTATCTGTTCTGGGTGCGTGCAGTATGCATGAAAGCATTCCTTTTAAGAAAAAAATTGGAAAGGTTCAGTTATGGCAGTAAGCAATTGGAAAAATTGAGAGAAAAGCATTAGGAGCGTGTTGATAGTATATCTAGGTGTTGAAGCAGGCGTGTGGCCCAAGGCGTTTACTCACTTGGGCAACCCTGGGGATTACATACACCGGTATCTCCCACTGGCCCTACGCAATCTTTCCCTCCATAATACGGCCCATCACACTGACGAGTTCTACTTCGTTGCCCACCTCCGCAAGTAAGCGTGCAAGTGCCCCATTCGCCCCATGCTTTCCATATGCCGTCGACTGGAGAAAAAGCTTATAAGCGTGAATAGGCAAACCTTTTACAGCATTAGAAAGCATTTTGCAGAGGTGCACGCAAACGCATATAAATCTGAGGATTTTGCCCTCTCTCTCTCTCTCTCTCTCTCTCTCTCTCTCACACACACACACACACACACACACACACACACACACATGCACGCACGCCCATTAAAAGCAAGAAAAATGTGCAGAATTCAATCATTAAAGATCAAATGAGATACTACACGTATGATAAGACACATTAACGTAGTCTTTTGCAAAGCTGAAAGTCGACAAATTGTCAAGAAAAATGAATAAGCAAGCTTTTCACAATAAAAGAAGGGTCTTTGCAAATGTATAAGCTTAAAAGCATAGGTCTCTCTCTCTCTCTCTCTCTCTCTCTCTCATAAAATAAAGAGGTATCATAGATCACTTATTATAGACAAGGTGCGTTGCATTTTCAAAGATTCTGGCGTGAAAAGGTATTAAACGAAAGAAAAAATGCGGACTCAAAAACGCGCAAAAATATAACAAAAGTAAGAGATGTGCGAGCTTATACAAGTGAATTACAGGATGAAATCATGAAACTATCATCAGTAGGACTGGATATTGTCAATAAAGATCAAAAGTGCAAAAATTGGATGATCTGAAAAATAGTAATTCTGGTTGATGAACAGTATGAAAATGAGAAAGCACATGTCTGCCCAAAGCACATGGCACAGGTAGAAAAATTTTCTGTACAAAACGGTGCAGTAAGAAACAAACGCAAAAAAAAAAAAAAAAAACGCAATAAAAATTGTAAAATTAAAAAGTTGAAGTGGTCCTTCTATATATCCAGTGTAATTTTCACGTCTACGAAATGCAGTACTCGCAAACTATACCGGGACAATGATGCGTATTGCAGTCGCGCGAATCCTGTAATGGACCGTCACATTCAGCGCCTCCGAAAAACGGACCGTTGCACACCCTTTCTCGCATTTGTGTTCCTCCGCCACAAGAAACGGTGCATTCTCCCCAAGCTGCCCATGGGTCAAACACACCATCGACTGGAAGACATGTATTGCTTAGACAAATAACGCACAAATACTGATATCTGAGCTCTGGTAAAATATCTGCCAAACGTTCTAACGAAAACCATTCCAATATTCACAAATAAAAAGAAAAACGATGCCATATGTACAAATAAACATTTTACGTGGCCTCGACATTGACTGTGGCCTTAGTACCAAAGTTGTTTTGCCTCTTGAATCATGGAAACGTCCAATACAAGTATAAGGGAACATGCCTGGGCAGTTGTGCTCATTACAAGCTCGGGATTCATCACTTGGTCCTTGGCAATCTGCTCCACCGTAAAAGGGACCGATACAGACTCTGCTCCGGTTTTGATTACCACCGCCACACGAGACGCTGCAAGGTCCCCAGTCCAGCCATTGGTCGAAGACTCCGTCCACTGCAAACCACAACTTGTATTTGAAATAAAGAATTCGCAGACACACACACACACACATCGGCTAACACATGGACGAAAAAGAGATTCAGATTTACATGTACGTGGTTTTCTTTTTGCACCAACTAACCAAACAGCCAACCAATCAAAAACAAGCATACCAAAAAGAAGAAAAATGCCTTCAATTTCTCACATGTTCTTTTCCTGACTTATGTTAAGTAGACCATATTTCCTGAAACTTGCCTGGGCAGTGATGCGTATTACATGGCTGGGTTTGGTTCCAGGGCCCTTCGCAATCTTTGCCGCCATAAAATGGCCCTGTACACGTCCTGTTGCGATGCTGCTGTCCTCCCCCGCAAGACAGGCTGCATGAATACCATTCTGACCATTGTACGAACACTCCGTCGACTTGTAAAATAACCAGTAACAGGTCGAAAAATTTAACATGGAAATCAGGCACAAGGGTGGTTAAATCTTGCTTATGTATTTGACAAAAAGACGCCATGTGCTTGTTTTGTTAGTTTTTACGTAAAATGCTCTGATTTGGTTTATTGCTGTCCATTTTCGAGCCTCTGAATACTTGCTCCAAAGCGTTGTCAAGAATAAGTATTCTAAAAACCATCTTATATCTTAGAAAACAATAATTTTTAAAATGTTTGTAAGATTTGAAACACGGGTGGAATCAATGAACTTAACTTATCGAGTTCTACGTAAACTGATTCATTTATAATTTACCTCAAACAATGTACTAAACAAACATCAACTAACGAGGCAAGAACACCAGACTGCACACAAACAGGAAAACAACACGTCAATATAGTCTCCTGAAAGAATTAAAAATAAAAATACTACACAGGCATGACCCTTAAAATTTGGTGGCATACATATTTTAAAGTAGACGTCTTCAATACGCGCTTTCAAATCAAACGCACAGAATGCAAACACAGAAAACTATTGCTCATTAAAATACAAGTAGAATAAAAACACATAACCAAGAATAATGACCAAACCCTTTCATTCAAAAACCAATTTTATTTCGAAAAAAGACTCATGACAAAGATACAAAAAAGTAATGCACTCTAAATCAGATCAATTGAACAAACACAAAAATGCAGACATTTCATTTAACAATACCCACATTCATGAGATGCAAAACTAAACAAAGTTAAAAGATTGTCATATGTATTTCACACTCAAAGCTCAAATATGTACAAAGACAGAAGTCCACAGATTGACACGTTTTTCACAATACACTCTAGTAATATACCACAGACAAGCAAAAACGAAAAGAAACTATACACCAAGAGCAATCACCACCCAAAAACCTCATACCCGGACATTCGTGAACATTACACGCCTGAGTTTCATTAAAATCGCCTTCACATTCGCGTCCGTGGAAGAAAGGACCCACACAGACTCTGTGTCTGCCCTGGGTTCCCCCACCGCAAGAAACACTGCAGCCTCCCCAAGACGACCAATCCGAGAATTCGCCGTCGACTGGAACGACACATCATCTTAATTTTCTCGACAAATATCGGGCGGATTTAAGAAATCCACGAGAGACCAAAAATACAAAACACGCGGAATTGTAAAAAAGCAATGGATGTTTTAGAGGTGTACATAAGAAATAGTTAATACAAGTTATTTGAAATATATCTTTCCACGAAGTGTTATCTGAAAAAGAATTTTGATATCACAGGATATGAATCAATTAAAAAAACTGAAGAAAACAGAACTAAACATACCGCATTTTTTGTTTTTACAACTGAGGATATGGATACTACTAATAATAATTTGAAAATCACGGTCAATGCATTTAGTTAACAAAATCCATAAACTAAATTTAAACTGTCATCTAACAAACATTAACCATTCATAAAACTCGAAACAGAAGTGTATATTCTTACTTGGACAAGGGTGAGAATTGCAGGCCTGGGACTCATTCCAGCTGCCCTCGCAGTCCCTCCCCTTGTGGTACGGCCCGTCACAGTCACGGTATCTCCACTGTATCCCTCCGCCACAAGACACGCTGCAGTTATCCCAGTTCGACCATTGCCTCCAGACACCGTCAACTGGAATAGGGAAGGAGGGTTTGAATTGATGCGAGGAACAGGGTGACAAAAATACTTATCACGGACGTGGAACGAGTAACTGTATTTTACGTTTAAATTTTGATTCAGCTGTTGCGTGCACTTTTCCATCTTACTTTTATAGTTTGCTTTATAAAGACACTAAGCATGTCACAACATGTTATAAACATTAAATATGTAACAAACGTGTTATCTTCTATTATTTTCAAAAGAGAACGAAAAGCAACTGTTCTTCAACTGCCACATAAAACAAGAAACACCAATATATATCTAACAATTAAGCAAGAAATGTGCATGTATAAACCAACATATTAAAAATATTATAAATCACACATATGATTTTAAAAACTATATAGCTTCACTGATATATAATCTCATTTGGATATGTGTAGACACCATTTAAACAACAAAACAAAATGTACCATTAAAATCCAGTAAACTATGCATAAAGCGCAAAGACCAAATAGATATCCATTGAGACTGCGCATAAGTACCAATCTGTTAACATCTCAATACAAAGAAGCAGAGAAACCAAAATTTTAAGAGGGTGACGTAACACTTCGCCCGTCCCTGGCTGAGGCGATCTGTAAAAGTGTGAATTTTGGAGCATTATGCGAGACTTGTTTTTCGCATTGGTACGGTACAGGGACTGAATTCACCAAGCCCCCCCCTTATGTATGCTTTGTGGAAATCAATGGATATCCATATGGTTCTAGTAAATAGTTAAAAGTGTCAAGATAAAAAACTATCACCCCTAAACACCAAGAGAAAGTACACTATGAAGAGGAGTCAGGTGTAGAAACACAGAAAAGATCTACGAGTAAAAGTAGACAGACGCGAGTGGCTCATTCAGTCAGCATCTCAGCAACTCTATCTCCTGAATTCTTGATCACCAATTGCAGATTCAACGCCCTGCCGGATCTGAAGTGCATTTCATAGCTCTGCTTGACAAGCGCTGTAGTTCTGTTCAGCCGAGTACAATCCTAGGTTCCTCGGACAGGGGTCCAAAAGATCACATGCATATGAATCACACAGTTGCACCACTGATGACAAGGTTTTTGAACGTGAGGCCACACGTAAAACGATGTAATTTCATAATGATTGTTATAAATGTGGACTCACACACGTGATACATTCAGATGACACGTGATACATTCAAATGACACGTAATTCAGACCTGGGCACGGATGTGTATTGCACGGTTGTGAGCTGTTCCAGCTTCCTACGCAGTCCTCTCCTCCGTAAAAGGGGCCTGTGCACTGCCGGTATCTCCACTGTATACCTCCGCCACAGGATAAATCGCAGGCGTCCCATTCGGACCACTCCTCAAAGACGCCGTCAACTTGATTAAACAGGTTTAAACATTAATGGAGAGACCATCTCTGAACGTTTTTCCATTCCATGTCTACATACATTTTGAGATGATGCAGAGTATGTTCATAGTATACTATTGCGCATAATTTGGAGACATTGTGAGTAACATAATGTTATGTATCTGACGAATTTCAATACGGAGTGAGACATTTTCTGACAACACATACATAATTATTTAACAGTTTCATCGTGACCAACTGCAATGCAGCATCAAATATTAATCCAACTACACTAATATTTTGCCCATTGACCGTATTAAGTCGGTTAAAGGAACTAGAGAGCATATTCAAAACGACGTTCAAGTCTCTAATAAACAAAGTTGACAACACTCCACATCTAAGTTTCTATACAAAATACCGGGACAGTGGTGAGTATTGCAATCTCTGGTGTCCACAAGAGCTCCGATACAGTCTTGACCACCGTGGAAAGGTCCGTCACAAGTCCGCTCTCGGTTCTGCGTTCCCCCTCCGCAAGTGACGTTGCACGTTTCCCATTCAGACCATTGAGTGAAAACTCCGTCGACTAAGAAGTAGGCATTTCAAAGTCTAAATTCTTGCAAAACATTGCATCAAGACTATGTCCAAAATAAAACTCTTTTCCCACTCGGGCGTGTTAACAAAGATTACATAACAAAATATGGTTTCCTACATTTTACTATGGGTAATACTAAGGCTAATACACTACCAGGGTATTACTAAGGGGAAAGCCGTAAATATTATCTCTACTGCATGCCAAAAAAGTACGCGTTTCCATGCCATTAAATAATATCTAATATTTGTTTACACAACCGTTTACATGCCATCAATTACAAAGAACATTGTAAAGCCATAGCTATTAAATATGGTATTATTTCAGATCACTCTAATAAACCAAAATTAAATCTGACTCAAGCTTGCTCAACCAATACTATACTATTTTTCCAGCTACAGCCGTTTGCCCTGCACTAGTAACAATTCACTGTATATTTATTTGTATTTATACACAAGTAAATGCACAAGCAGATACACACACGTATTACAAAACATACCGGGACATGGGTGAACGTTACACTCCTGAGACTGATTCCTCGCTCCAACACAATCCGCCCCGCCGTGTGCCACGCCCCAGCACTCCCTGCTACGCCACTGTATCCCGCCGTTACAGCTGACCGAACACTGCCCCCAGTCTGACCAGAGACTGAATGAGCCATCCACTAAAATTTTAACAGCAAAGGCGATAAGCTATACCATGTGTAAACAGAATGCGCCTGTTGTGGTACTGTTGACACCTGTGTAGCATTAAGCAGCGTTCGCAGCAATAGATGTAATTAAAAGAGTTGTAAAAGATGAGATATAGTTAAGCAAGTTTAAGCTGCACTACTTGATGTCAAAAAAGTCTAGCAAAAAAGTGTTGACTAAAATTGCAGCAGAAAGTGGGGATCATCCAAGGTAGAACAAAGATTCGAGGCTTGGCGAAAAATGAAGCGATATTCCCAAAAAGTGCCGACAGCCTCTTTTTAGCCTATCTCGGATGGTCCCTATTAGCAAAGCATTATTTGCACCTTAAAAGTAAGCAAAGTCGAGTTAAATTTGTTCACGTTTCACCAGTTCCAAATACTTTAATTCAAAGAAACAACGTGTGTGTTCATACTATTTAGCAGTTGGACATACCTGGGCATGCGTGCTCATTGCAAGCGCGTGAGTCATTTTTAGGACCCTGGCAAGCCAGGCCCCCGTAGTAAGGGCCATCGCATACTCTATTTCGCGACTGCATGCCACCTCCACATTCACGAGAGCATGCTTCCCATGCTGTCCATTCTTGCCATACTCCATCCACTGATTTACATAATAAGTAAATAAATAGGTGCCGATACGATAGTTTCCATATAGATACATATTTATTCTTTAACAGGGCCTGTGATATTACTACAGTCACAACAACATGCGTGTTGAAACATGTGGAGTGCATAAAGGGCAAGGTTTCAGGCTATAGATTCGTTTGTATGCCCGAGTGACAGTTGTTACTGAAGACTGGTATGCGAGCGTGAAGGGTAGTAACGCTACGCCCTAATTTGATTGATCTGAGATTGCCCCCAAACGATGCACAAACACGCCTGTGTAATGCCAAACGAAAGTGAAAGACAATCGTTATGCCTTATTCAAAGATTGCACGGATTGCACACGATGCTCAAATACTGTCGATGCAAATGTGAGTGAAAGGTATAAGCGCTATACCTTTATATCTGGTATTGCTGATGACAAATACTCACACGATGCCAGTATAAGTGTTTATATTAATTCACACAAAAAATAACGTGTATAGCGCGATTATCTTTTATTTATCTATTATATACTTTAACAAAATTAACACTGTCTCTTTGAATCACACGTGCGGTGTGTTCACTCTTAGTGCTGTGGTGGCGAACTCCAAACTGGCCCTTAAAAGAGAAACACAGTTAAATTAGAAAAACATTAATGATAAATGTTAACCACTTAAATGAAATTTTTATAAATGTTTACGATCGTTCGATATATTTCACAATAAGGTGTCAGGTCAATTGACTGAAAACGCTTTTACAACGTACCGGGACAATTATGGGTATTGCATTGCATGAATTCCTCGCTGTCGCCCTCACAACTTTTGCCGCCATGTTGGGCGGCAGCGCAACTCCTGTAGCGCCTTTGAATACCACCGCCACATGTGACATTACATGTGAACCACCTCGTCCACAAACTCCATGCTCCATCCACTGGAAGTAAGGCAGTGGACATTGGTTTACGATTCAGATTTATGATTCAGAATGGTCCGTGACGGTGTTTTCGTATCATTTTGATTTTTTCAAATTTAACACAGAAATACTGCAAGATTGAATGGCTGTATATATTTTGTCCAAGGTCGAAAATGTGTTCAAGTGAAAATGCTCGTATTTAAGATAAAAGGGTAATTGAATAGTTATTTTTCGGATTGCATCCTCTAATGTTCAGACCAAACTTTGCCAGCTAGGCTAGTTAGAATCGTCAGGTATGTCATACATTAACTGTCATACATTTACTAACACATTAGAATGTTTTAAACAGAGCTTAAGTAGAACTAATTAATAAAAACAAATTTCGATTTGTATATACAACTTTTACCTGGACATGGGTTGTCGTTGCAAAAGCCTGTCTGGGTCGACTCTCCTTCGCACATTTGGCCGCCGTAGCGTGGCAGCATGCACATGCGCGAGCGCCGCTGTGTCCCCCCTCCGCAGCTGGCAGTACAAATTGCCCAGGTTGACCAACTTAGCCATTGTCCATCCACTGTAAATGTACACTTAGATGGTCAAGTTGACGTTTTTGTTAGCAGCACAAGTGCCATGAGAAACTTAAGCTTGCCAAATTTTGATTAGTGTTTTTTTTTTTTGTCACACTGTAAATGAGAAAACCAAGTATTATGAAAGCTGTTCACTTTTTGAATTTTTCCACAACTATCGAATATCCGAAAAATGATTGGATAAAGTTGCTTATTTTGGACAGAATCAATCACAAGTGCAAAATGCTGAAAATTCGAGTTCTGGCAATATCTTCTTCACACGTGCAGAAACGCTTGGAAAGCGCTGGAATGCGTCCAGCGAGAGAAGGAAAATATCATTGGTACCAGGAAAAGATTCAGAGTTTCAACATTAGTATTTAGATTAATTCGTGAAGAACCGAACTGAATCCTGCCGTAGTGTTAAGAGTTACAGAGAGAAAGCAAGGGTTGCACACCAAGCATGCAACAGGTTAGTACCACTCCATGGAACAAGGAACAACACGGTGACAATCTCCACTCCACGCGTGCTAATAGAGCGAATCCGTCGCAGCGGATCAGTTTACCAGGACAGTTGTGCTCGTTACAAGCTCTGGTTTCATTTGCCGGCCCGTCACAGTCAGCACCGCCGAAAAAGGGACCGATACATTCTCTGGAATGCCACTGTTCCCCTCCCCCACATAGATGTGAGCACTCGCTCCATTCCGTCCAATTGCTCCAAATGCCATCAACTGAAACATGAAAGCGGTGAGATACATACATTTTCTTCATGACTACATGATTTGGTTTTGAAATTTGATTTTAAAAATTTTGAGAAAATTTTTCATAATTTGCATTTGGGAGTAATATATACCATCAAAAGGTACTGCTAATTTCTTAATGACAAGAGTAAATTCGAGAACCAAAATGTTACGTCAAAATATTCGCCTTGTTTTCTTTTTTACAACATCAATAAAAATATTTCCAAATAAAAATTTATGACAGTAAACAACCTTCAGTCTTTTAAAGCCTTTGCTGAAGAACTTACCGGGGCATTCATGAGTGTTGCACTGCCTGACATCAGTTGTATTCCCAGTGCAATTCTGACCTCCATATAACACCTCGGAGCACGTGCGCGTCCTGTCCTGCTCCCCTCCTCCACAAGAGACAGAGCACTGACCCCACTCTGACCACTCGTTCCATTGACCGTCGACTGGAGTAGAACGATTATGTATTTAATTACACCTAGATAGAATTGTGCACACCTAATTTTTATTGCGCAAAGTTTTTGACGGTTCTGAATCTTTCAGAAGGTTTCTAAATATCAATTTATTATAGTTTCAAACACGTACAACTTGTTAGGTCATCTGTAATTGACTTTATAAAACATCAAGGAAAACAAGGTAAAACATATTAGCTTGCCTGTGTGTAACCAAATTACTATGATAAGCCTATGCCAGTGGTTGTTATGAGTGTTTTAGAAGCACATGTTAAAATGTTAGCAAGAAAAAACTACTTAGGCGCGAAAATCAACATTAAAAAATGAAACTTACTGGGACACGGATGAGTGTTGCATTCCTGTTGCTCACGCGCTGCGCCCGAGCAGTTTGCCCCACCGTAGTACGGCCCGTCACAGTCACGTGAACGATTCTGTATACCTCCGCCACACGTCACTGTGCAAACCGTCCATTCTGTCCAATTTCCCCAAACACCATCAACTAGAGAACCGAGAGGGAGAATTTGCTGTACACGACAAAGAAAGCCTTGCCCCTCTTGCAGGAGGGTAGGAATGAAGCTGCTAGAACACCGTAAATAGCAAAAGTAAAATGGATACTACTGCTACCATAAGCATTAAGTTACTACTTAAATGAAAATGGAAGTGATGCCAAGAGGATTTAAACGCAAAATAGGGGAGTTCCCAGAGTAGGGTGCATTTATATATATATGTATCTAGATGTACCACTAAATATATCAGTACATGCAAAGAATGAAGTGTAGCACGCAGAAAAGCAAATAACGTGTCTTTCCGCTTAGACTGATCCAACTCTGCGAAGCTTCTCCAAAGATTGGACCATCAAACCCAAGAAAAGTGCACCTTGTTTTGGTACATTGAGTTGGTGGACTGTGAATTACGATTAGCTAGTTTTAACCTACTTGGACACTTATGTGTGTTGCAAGTCTCAGATTCGCTCCATGCTCCCTCGCAATTTTTTCCGCCGTGATATGGGCCGTCACACGTTCTGTCCTTCCACCTGGTCCCGCCCCCGCACTGGACTGTGCAGTTCGACCACTCGCTCCAGCTGGTGAATACGCCGTCAACTGAAATACCAACACTTAATTTCAGTCATATCTGATGTATTAGAGAACCATTTACTGAAATAAGAAATAATAGAGCCAGACTATTATTTTAATATCGCCATTAAGCGTGCGGAAGAAGGAGGGGCGAATAGACGCAGACTGGTAACACTTGACAAAGAAGCAAGGAGGAACATATACAAGTAGGAATGAACAACAGAAAAACTACAGCTGGCAAGGTACGGGGATGGATGTTTTAAGCTCAGAGGAGAGCACAAGATGCATGGTTACTTCAAATAATCAATTAAGTTAACAACGAATAACAGTAACAACAACCCGGCTGGTACCAGTACAAAATTGCCTTTATTTATAGGACAATAGAAAATGTGATATGATGATTTATGTTACCAAAATTTAAGTAAATATTTTAGTTTAAACCAATATGCACGTGATGACAGTTACCTACCAGTGGTTAAACGAAGACGGGTGCAAATGACAAGATACTAGTAAATGCCATTTTAACAATGTTTACCCTTATATTACACAAATTCAAATAAATCATCAATAACAAGAAAATAAATATCTGTAAATATCTGTAAACCATTACCTGGGCAGTGGTGAGTGTTACAGGCCTGAGATTCGTTCCAGTTTCCCTGGCATTCCTTTCCACCGAAAAACGGCCCAATACAGCCCCTGTAGCGCCACTGTGTGCCGTTCCCACAGCTGGTACTACAGGTGTCCCAGGCCGTCCAGTTACCCCATACTCCGTCCACTAAAGACATAACAATAAGATTATGCATATATGGTATCGAAATCTCATCAGAAACATACTAATTTCTTGAATTCATAAGACTGGCTTTTTAGTATTGTTCTATATGCTCGTCTTTTCTCATAATTTAATCATTAATTTTTCGGGCTGATGTTTGTATCTTGCATACTGTCAATATAAAACGTTTCATGACAGTTCTGTTACATTTAATCTATAGTGAGCATACAAATATTTGTGGTGAAGTGACTAGCAGATGTGAATTTATCTGCTATTATGGTTTCTAATTAAGTAAGGGGGCACATTTATTAGGATTCTATAACTAATATTTATATTCTGGTAGCCTATCATGCCATCTGACAGACCGCTATTGTGTTTAGCGGTACCTACGTTTCTTTGTTGACTAAACATAACATATAGATATTGGCCAAGGCAATTATTTCAAAATACCATTGCCACGATTTTAAAATTGATTTCCCACTGTAACATAGGGCAAGTATCATATTAATTTAAATGGCAAAAGAATATATGTATAATCCACACCACGATAAATGTTAAAAATGCCTTAACTGACATTGCTTCTTTCAGACTTTCTTTTTGCCTTGATTCATTTAACATTTATTAATTTGACACGTTTTCTTTCCGTGAGGAGACCCAATATATGTACCTGCACATTCGTGAGTGTTGCAATTTCTAACTTCCTCCGTAGGTCCGTGACAGTCTTCACCTAGGAAATACGGACCGTCGCACTCTCGGGTCCTATTTTGTGTTCCTCCGCCACACGACACATCGCAATTAGTCCAGTTACTCCAAGCTTTCCAGATCCCATCAACTACATGGAAATAAGTGGGCAGTGAACCCATTTATGTGATTTATAAAACGCGATGCCATCATGTTCAAAACTCGTTCACTGTCACTCGCCGGCGTTATCGCTTGACTAACTTGCCTTGCCCATGCATTCAAGCTTGTGCTCTACCAAAAATAAACTAGAAAATGCTGTCTAATGAGCTATGACATCAAGGTTATTCTATATATACTCTACATACACACCAATATATTACAATACAATGTGCGCAGCTAAGCAATAGTGGATACCACGCAATACCTGGACACTCGTGCACGTTGCATGCCTCTACTTGACTGGCATCTCCAGTACAATTTCGACCACCGTAATAAGGTCCGGCACATGTCCGGAACCTTGACCGTTGCCCAGTTCCGCATGATCCACTGCAGTTGGTCCATGCTGACCACGCTCGCCATTTCCCATCGACTGAAGATGAAAAATATGAAAAATATATAAAGTGGATGACACTTCTGTAAAACCACTTATGTTCATCGAATGTATAACAATACTGGTATTAATCTAGCAATAATCAGTCAGGTTGCACTTAGTATTTATACATGTAATTACTCAAGTGTAGGTCTTGGTTTAATTGCTTTCAAAATAAGTTGTTTTGCATACATCTGCTTTGAAAAGGGTTCACATGCAAACCACAAAGAAACCACACTGTTTTCCTTTCACAGTAACTTACTTGGACAATGGTGCGGGTTGCAGTCCTGGTACTCGATGTTGCTCCCGGTGCAGTTGCTGCCGCCATGGAGACCCGCTATGCAGTCCCGGACACGTGACTGCTGTCCACCACCACAACTGACATTACAGGTTGACCACTCAGACCACACGCCCCAGTAGCCATGAACTTGTGAGAGAAAATTACGCAAGAGAATTAGGAGAACAAAAAAGTGCGAGCATGCGGTGGAAGCCAAGCGGAACTTGCTGCTATATTGGATCTGCCAACGCCCATATTGGACGACCCAATCTGAGACATTCTCTGAAAAAAATATCTGGAAATTTCTTGCCATTTGATTTTCACCTGTAGCAAAAAGAGAGCGCACTGTTTCACAAAAGAATTAACATAAACATCTACTTCACTGTACAATCTATGCGACATAAATTAACAACGTCCATCTAAGCAACACTGAAGCACTAAAGACTAAACGTAAGGGACGAAAACATATAATAAGATACTAGCAGGACACTACAGTTCTGATGGCACAATCTTGTATTATAACCACGCAAAAATTTCCAAATCGCGCGTGTCAAACAAACTCTATAGACATCTCCTGCCCTATACATTTCTACTCCCAGATGTGTCTTACTTGGACACGGATGGGTGTGACAATCTTGATACTCGACAGCGGGCCCTGAACAGTTAGCCCCGCCATAAAACGGACCGTCACACGAACGCTGCCGAGACTGAATTCCACCGCCACAGCTAACGTTGCAGCTGTTCCATTCGGTCCAAGCTTCCCAGATTCCGTCAACTGTTAAAAAAGAAAATAATCGTGAAAAATTACAAGGAATTGAAAAAAATAAGGGATTTTAAGGGATTTTAACTTTTTACAGTTTAGCTCCGACCCCTTCACCAAAAGCTAAAATGGGTTTTCATAAATAATAAATTAACATATACACGTAGCTTTAAAACCAACACCGATATCAGATTATATGCAAGCAGCAGCGTGAGCACATAAAAAATACAAAAATGATTTTACCTCAGAGAAAGTGTTTTAAATGAAACTTCAAAAACGAAAGAAAAGCTCAAATCTTAAAAGCGGCCGGATGATAACATATCAAATGAATTGTTTCTCAGTTTCCAAAAACAAAAATTCAGTTTCGCATTTTCATAGGGACAATGGCCAAAAGTAAAATGTTTTTTTAAATACATATCACCATCTTCGACTCCACACATCACCGTTACCTGGACAATAGAAGTCATTGCATATCTTGGAATCGATATCTGGTCCCGAGCAATTCAGACCGCCATAAAACGGCCCGGTACAAGTTCTGTAGCGGTGTTGCATACCACCCCCGCAGGTGACATTGCAGGTGTCCCAGGAGGTCCAGTTGGTCCAGACACCGTCAACTGAAAATGAGCAAAGTGACTTATGCACCAAGCCTTCAATAAAGTCCACTTACTTTACATATGTCGCCTTTACTGCACCATAAAGCGTAGCAGTCTTATAAATAGGGACACTAAAACTGCTTCAATGAGTAATCTTAAAGGCCACATAAAAAGTAAGAGCACAAGAATTCACAATGACGTTTAGCAGCAAACTGTAAGCTGAACACAGCGGCTTTAAGTTTTGGCAAAAACGTAAGAGCAAAATATATTCCATATGAAAGGCTAGTTTTGAAAGTGAATTGATTGAGTTGGTGACAAAGCTGAGAACAAACATCAAGAATGGCATCAAAAGTGATCTGAGTTAATAAGAAAGCTGCGAGTACGACATTTATACAGTAATGCGTAATAAATGGACAGACCTTATCACTGGAACATGAATGCACTTTAACGCAATTTGGTTCGCTGGGAAGTTAAAATAACGTTAATCAAACATTTACATAGGAACCACGCGCAGCGGCAAAGTTCATTTGTACATAAATCACATCGGTGAGGATATATAGATGATTCAAAAGAACACAAGACCAACTTAGCACTACCCTAGCAATACCTGGACAGTGATGAGTATTGCATGCCTGAAAATCCTCTGTTGGACCAGAGCAGTTGGCACCACCGAAGAACGGTCCGTCGCAGACCCTCCACCTGCTTTGAATTCCACCGCCACAGGTCGTATTGCACGTACCCCATGCGGACCACGTGACCCAAACGCCGTCAACTTAAACATACCATACAAAGCGCATAAGAAATGAATTAAAATGAAAGCTTAAGCTAGAGTAACAAGACTGGAGGACTTCGTCCACACGAGATGGTCAATTATGTCCCTTGGTCTCCAAGGTGTCTGTGTGTCAATTACGCTATCTTGAAAACAGGTCATACATCTTTAGGTGTCAGGGTCACTAAAGTTAAATCTATTTCCAAATACACATTTTCAATGTCTTATATACATGTATTGCTTAAATAAGATAAACCTTCAATCTGGTACCGCCCTAAGCGTTTCGAACCTCGATCGATTTCATTAATATTTCATCATCACGATTTCTAGGAATTCCATTCAACTTACTTGGACAATTATGTGTATTGCAGGCTCTTGACTCAGTGAAGGGACCGGAGCAATTTTGCCCGTGATAGAATGGGCCATCGCATTCACGAGAACGGCCCTGGGTGCCGCCGCCACACGAGAGAGAACACGTCTCCCACTCTGACCAGGCCTTCCAGACACCGTCCACTGGAAATTGTAATTTAAGAATATGGACCAGTTACTTAATGGTAAGGGCCGTAATAAAAAACGATCCAAGAGTGTCCCACATGTCACTTCATCCCTTAACTTCACAGTGGTGGACTTACAGGGGTGGGGAACATACGGTAATATCCAAAACAAGGGGGGGATACTGTTCAAGGTTCTGTCCTTGAAGGCCAAGTAAGGTTATGACCAAGGCCACTCGGAAATTAGTCCACCACTGTTTTGAGATGCAAGATGTTATGTTTTGATAACCAGTTCGCAACAATGAAAAGCATAGATAGTCTTAGTTTAGAAATTAACAGAAAAAGCTTAGCAATGCTAAATTACATCTATAATTCGAAACACAGAAACAGTGAAAACGCGCCGGCGACGCACAAATCAGTAGTGAAAAGCATGAACTAAGCGCGAGCACTTGACGCCGTTTCGTTCAGTGGCAAGCTTAATTTATGAGCATACACACAAAAAAAACTTATCTTATAAAGTCTTTTACTATTGATCTTTACAGTCTGTTTCTTCTTTTTCGCTGCAACGTGATAAATGCAATGGAGATAAATAATACAAAATATCCAGAAATTACCGGGGCATTGATGAGTATTGCATTCTTGAACGTCTGTTGGGTCACCAATGCAGTCAGTGCCATTGTAGAAAGGCCCGTAACACGATCTGTTACGCATTTGGGTACCATTACCGCAAGACACAGTGCACTCAAACCACTCGCTCCATGCTTGCCATACGCCATCGACTGAAACAGAAAAGCATTTTACCTTGAAATCGCCGCACGAAATGAACCTGATAGCAGCAAAAACAATCAAGAGATAACACGTTCAGTTGAAGTTGAATTGTGTGCGGACAGTTCACGCCTGAAATGAGTACGCTTGCTCAGTTATTACCGTACCATGTATCAATCAGTACTGGCAGGCTTATGTAGTATCAAGAGTTTCTCTCTTTTACTCTATCTTTGAGTAAAATGTGATACGACTAAGTCGCTCCTTTATAATCCAAATTATTATCCAAATACGGTTAAAATACATGTAATTATGAACTTAAACGATATTCACTGTAGCAACAGGTATGCAACCCTATCCTAAAGTGAACGTCCTGGACCACCATCGGGGCGCTAGATCGCATTCTGTCCATATTAAGAAATCACGCCGTATTGCACGTGTGGACTTACTTGGACAATTGTGTTCGTTGCAAGCCCGGGTGTCGGTTGGAGAACCTGGACAATCTTCTCCACCATAGAACGGACCATAGCACACACGGGTCCGGCCTTGCTGTCCACCTCCACAAGATACACTACACGATGCCCACTTGCCCCACGTGTCCCATACACCGGCCACTGCAAGCACATATATATGTAATAGAATAGTTTACGAATTTTAGTGTGTCAAACGCACACCACATATATATCAACTTTAACAAAAAAGTGATAAAACGAAATCAGCC